>NW_026919100.1:0-151617 GCF_032062105.1 Saccostrea cuccullata | reverse complement strand
ACATTGTCTCCCATTGGCTTTTAAAACGGGTATTGTTACCTGTATTTCGATTGGTTAGTTTAGATATTGAATGTCGAATCTCGAATTTCGAATCTTGAATCTCGTACCTCGAATCTCGAATCTCGAATTCTGAATCTCGTATTTCGAATCTCGAATGAGCCTTCTGGGCTTTCGTAGAAAAATGCATACTGTTACTTAAGTAAGGAAATTTGACGATAAAAATGTTAAAGTCATTACAGTATGTTTATTTTTTGGTAAGGTTAAAGTCCTATTAAGTCTTACAGAAATCTATCCACGAATATTCAAAAGGCCATACATTTCCATGATTTAGCTCTATCAAATCAATATATTTTATACATTCTTTAATTCTATATCTACTTCCTTCTGTATTAATTTGCTGAAACATAAACAATTACATGTGAATGCTTGAATTTGAATACCAGCTGTACATGTAACATTTACAGAAGAGTGCTGTAATTAAAATCATTTATTCAACTTCACTTCGGACATGAAGTAAAATTATACAATTAAACGTTCGAAAAAGTATTAATATATAAACCACGTGTAATCCAAATAAAAAAAAATTGTTGTGAAATGAATAAAGCGGGAAACAAAACGATTAATATATATATATTATAATAATTAATTTTGAATTGTTGGTGATGAATGATATCTGAAAAACAAGAAAATTGAGTATTTTCTGAAAAAGAGCAAAATTTAAAATTTATAAAAACCAATTTCGTTGAAATTGAATAAAAAGCAATATTAAGTACATACGCAAAGTACCTTACCTACTGATAATTTATCAAGGTACTTTAAATTTAAACTCATAGTACCACTACATGTTCTTAGATAAAAATCAAAGTACTGAAAGCACTCATGGGAGTTGAACGTGGTGTTAAATAAAATCTTTGATCGGGAGGTTAAGTGAGTGAACAATATTACTATTTCAAATACAGACAACTGTTTCAGATTTTTTGAGTTGCAAAAATCTTGAGAAAGACATTCAGAGACATTGAATACCAAAAAAAAAAAATGCAGGGGCCATATTGTTGCAGGCATACATTAGTCCTTTTTAGACCCCCCTACTTGAAAAGCGGGAGGGTATTTATTAATCTGGATTTCCGTCTATCTGTTTGTAACGCTTTAGGTATACCCATCTCTTATCCGCAACTCCTCTTACACCACTGAACGAAATTTTCATAGAATCTTTATTACCTATTGCCGTTGTGCACCTTCTATTGCTTTTCCATCCTACACATATTTTAGGTTTCCCATTGCAAAACATGGACATTGCCATTATATTCATATTAGAGGCGGTTGATCATTTATATAATTCACTGCTCACAGTCTTCAAAATTGTAAGATATTTATCCTTGGCACCTTTACCCATGTGTTATGAAAATTTCAGTTTCACAGGAATAATATCAATGTTGATTAAATGTGGATTTTAACACAGCATCCTTTTAAGAGCTAACAGGTTTGTTATATAAAACTTCTCTGTGAATATAAATGTATTCCGATTAGACGAACATTATACATGGAGTACGTCAGAACTTAATATTGTGAAGAAAAAAGCAATACCAAGTTTAAAACAAATATTTAATGACCAAACATAAAAACAGTGGTATATGTGAGAGTTTGTGTGCGTATGAGTTATCTGGTATGTAAATGAGGTTTTCCTTTTATTAAAAAAACTTTGTTATTGTTAATTTTACGAAAACATCAGTGTCCCTTTTTTTTTTTGGTTTTAACATTTACAACAGAGTACTAGATTTACCGCTTTTGGCAGGTGATACTGCTGATTTAGTAATAAATGCGCATGTTTCCTAAAGTTTTTCTGCATTAATGAATTCATTTAAACCAAGAAAATGTTCATGAAAAGTTTGAATAAATTCTGTGCACCGGTAAAAAAGAAATTGCTAAAAATCCGGGACCGTCAGGCGTCGGAACGACTAGATTTAGCGCTTGTCGTTAGTATGTAGAGTATGTATTGAGATGAGAGTATGTAGAGTTGTCGATCGTATCTTTTTCAGTGTATGACGCCACTAAAAAATGAGTTCCATTACGAAAATCTTTTGAGGTTATTTATAATTTAGTTTCACTTTGAAAGAAATCTAACATTCAAAATAAGATTACTTTATCATAATTACATTTACGTTCATTTCAAATTATGAAAATTAGATCAATTCAGGAGAAAATGAAATGAACTATTTGTGGCGGATGTTTATGCATGTTTTCTTTTGAATATCATCGGAGTAAATCAGCCGACACAGTAGCCTCGCTTTCGGCTCTATATAATCAACACAAATTACTGCGCATGTTAAATACGTGATGACCATGGGAGATTGAACAAAGTTCAACTCCCAAAAATCAGCATGCGTTACCAGGGCTTTTGAAAAGATATCCAATTATAAAACTGTTTTGCATTATTCAAAGAAAAATGTATAAAACTTACAAAACAAAATTTTCTGATTTTTTTGTCATCAAATTTCTTTTTAAAAGAAGTGTATAAATCCAAACATAGACATTTAAAGTATTCCAAGCAGTTCCTTTATTTAGTGGAACTATTCAACTCCAGGGAAGAACTCAGTAAAGTCCAAGCTACGTTGCCTATGACCTTAATTAAAGGTAAAGAAAAAGGCTCATAATTTAATAGCTAATGAAATGAGGGAGGTAAACGCTTTGAGATGTTATCAAATTTTGACGATGCCGGTAGAAGATGAAGTGGAATATGATATATCTAAAGTAGCTAAAACGTAAAATCAAATGTGTCGTATTATTTGAAAGAATAAAAAGTATCTGTGAAAGAATGTTTATAGTCCGGGTTAAAGCAAATGCAGGTCATGTGAAGATCTAAATTTATTCAAATTTGACACTATCATTCAGATTAAAGACATCAAATGCCTATTTTTTCTGCTATAAGTTTCAATCTTTTAAATCCTTTCCTTTCATTAAAATATAGATGCAAGTGGTCAAAATGATTATTGCTACTTTACGCACGCAAGTCATGCAACAGGGAAACTTAAATTCTTTATTTTTTTAATTCAGTTCATTTAACAAAACCCTAGGACAGATGATTAAATCAAACATTTAGAAAAACAAATCTCGGGAATAACAAATTAGGTCACTGTGATAATACAATTCGCAAATATTAAGGATAGCTGTTAAATCAAAACTTTAAAAAATCTTGAAAAAAAAACAACTTTAGTCATGTTTATATAAGTAAAATAAATAACGTTAACAACGTATATTTTATTTTTTATTCACTGTTTTACACCAGTTAATCGTTGTTTTTAATGAGGTTTTAAAGCCAAAAAGTTTTTATCAAATGCAGGTTATAGTGATTAAAAAAATATATAGCATTGTTTTTTAATAGATATAACTTCTATGAGTTGTTTTTGGTATAAACATGTCTGTTACACGTTAAGTTACACTTAACAAATAATTTGTTTTTCTAACATGGCCATTGAGCAGTGAGGGTTCTTTATCGTGCCAGCGCCTACCGTGACACGGGACCTACTTTTTAAGGTCATATCCGAAAGACCCGTGACTTTAACTTCTGATATATATTAAAACGGACAATACAATTGCGTGTACGGCTTGTGCAGCATTAAATTTAAAAAGCTGAAATCCATACTAAAATACTTTGGTTATGGGTAGGAAAAACTTAGATTTACCTTAGTAATCATCTTGTTTTATTATAGAACAAATAACTATTTTGTATAGTATATTTTTCACAGAAACCTAAAAAAAAAGATCAATAGATTCAATATCAGAATCATAAAAGGAACATACAGGTAAATTAATTACAGATACTGTTGAAACCAACTTTTATGCGGGTGCGAGGATTTTTTGAGAAGAACTGTATCTTAACCCTTTAACGGTTGTTCGTTTTAAAACATATACAGTCATTTAGGTGCATATATTACTTAATATGTAACTTACTAATAATATGTCTGTTTCCTTTGCCAAGCACCACATAAATGATATATGTCCTTTTAAATCCTCCCAATAGGGACACAATACAATACAATGTATATAGCCAGTGACTGAAAATTACAACTCATGGCTACTTTATTTATACATCTCGCGTGACATTTGATGAGCCTTTGTCACAGTTCGAAACACATGTCTCTTATATATAGAATATTTTAAAATGTACCATATAAATGTTGAGGATGAGTAAATTCAACTCATTGTAAACGTTAACCTTAAAAGAAATAAAAATAAATGGGTCATATTTTAATCATATATTTTTATGTACTTTTTAGCGTTATTATTCGCTTTCTTGGCCAAAATTATCTTTTTAACATTAGAGTACCGATGACTAGAAATTCAGGGTAGACTTAAATCAACTTAATTGAATTTTGTATAATTAAATAATGTTGTACGTAATGATTTACATAAGGGTTATTTTCAACAGACACTGAATTAAAAAAAATAATTAATTAAAACCATGAATAATAATTATTTATTTGCTGATTGATTCGAAATCATTTCGAAATTAATACGTACCAAGATAGCCATAATATGAATTAAAGGCCTTAGACCTCTAAAAGAATCCACTTAAATATGAAACACTGAAGTAAACAAAATTTCAGTACACATTTGCTTTGAAAATCCCAGGCTTTCTTGCATAATAATGCTTTATTGAACGTCAAATTAAGTCCGTAAGTATTTGAATATCACTTTTTTGAGGTACCCAGCGATATATTTCCTCCGCCTATTTCCAGCGCTTGAATTTCATTTACGACAGATGGATGGGGAGAAATTCCCAACACATTGCTTTTATTTTCGGCCCTTGAGCAGCTAGAGATTGATCGTGCCAGCAACTTACTGTAACACGGCAACTCGTATTGTACGGTCTAATACATCTCAACGTCCAACAGAGGGGCTCGAACCTGCGACGAAAGGATCACTTTCTTACTCAGTTACTCTTAAGCAGACACAGGGCGGTTCTTCACTTTATTAATATTGACAAGTTTGCTCTACGTACAATCACTGAAGAGGGGTCAGAAAAAATAGTTTTCAAATAGAGAAAGAGTTTTACGTTTTACAATTAAATGTAAATACTGCTTCTACTTCTTCAAAGGGGGACGTTCTATGCAATGTTTTTTTTTTATTCTCGGGCGGAATGTTGAAATCGGGTCTTTTATGCAGGAGGAAAATAAATTGGCGAATTTCTACTACACTATTTTTTCATTTGAATCTTCTTTGTGTTAGGTAGTGTCTGTACTACCTTCACGCAGAGTGATGTATATTTTAGTTTTTAGTACATTTTTGTCATTACACGTATATTTGGTTATGAAAAAAGTTTCTTTGTTCAAAACTTCCCTGTAGTGTATGTGCCCCCCCCCCCCTTTTAATTTTATGTAATGTAGTTAGGATATACGACATTTATTATTTAATCCACAATTATTCATTCTGATTCAATTACTGTAATATTTTACTGTAATTGTGTGAGCGTAGAGCGGTTTGATTTTTCTATCAAATAGAGTCAATGTTTGTAATATGTTTTCATGCTTTACTGTGATTTGGAACAGGTTAATGAAGTTTGTTTATTAAAGAAGTTTTATTTTGTTTCACAATGAATGTGCTGTTCGCAAAGTTGTACTTAAATTATGTAATTGTATCTCTAAATACTTGGAATCAAGAGTTAATTGTAGTATCAGAGTATGTCGGTAATGTAAACACGACAGAAATAATTCGAACTGAAATAGAGTTTGGTCAAGATTTGTAAAGTGAGCCATTTGTAAAATATTACTTACGTATATATTGCAACCTATTACTGTGCGTAAAAGTATGTGATTGTTGTTTGTTTAGTATTACTTAATTAATTTGATACCTGTTAACAGTTTAAACTTCTTTTGGCACATTTTGACAGTTTTTGGAACTCTTCTGTACGATGTACTTCCGGTTAAGAAACTTGTTAATCTATTCGATAATTTGTTCTCCTATTGGTTGTATAGTCGATAAAATCATTGAGTATCAATGGCGCTTTCTTTCGAATGAATGTGTTTTGAGATGAACTAAATATTGTTTTGAGTTGAATATGTTTTGTTTAAATTATTTGTTGTGAAATATATTTTGTTTTAATTGATTATATGTGAGAAAGAATGAATTTAAGTTTTGTATTGAATGTTTGGTAACACTTGTTCACGTGAAATAATTGATCATTAGTTATTAATCCAATGAAATTTCATAATTAATAATTCCGTCTTTTTCCAGCATTTTCCGTCTTTTTCCGTCATTTTCTGTCCCTGAGTCGTATGAAACTTAGACGCTGAGAAATTCTAGTCACTATTCTGCTTATTTTGATTTGGTAGGTCCGTTTTACGGAGCTCTTAGATTTTTGTTAGGATTTTATTTTAATTTTTATTTTTGTTTATCCTTTATTTTATTTAGGAATTTATTTTATTTTTCATTTATTTAGTTAGGATAGGATTTAACCGTGAAGGACATTAAATAGTAAAAATGCTATTGTCCTTGATCGGTAGTTTAAGACCTCAACAGTCCATGACTAAGTAGTTCTCTTCAGTAATTAATTTTTCTAGGATTATTTAATTTTACAATTTTACTCTACATTTATTTAATTTCTATTTTAAGACAAACTACGTAACAAAAGTTATACGTTTGCTATCTCTCTCTTTTATGATGACTAAGCTTGATTAATTCAACAAAAGTCAATTTTATTTTGTTTAGAATCAGTAAATTAATTTTTCCAGATACGAAAATTTTTCTGTAGAATTTTTCTTTAGAATTTTCATTTAAGACTTTGGAATTTAATTTCACTCTACTTTTAACTTAATTAACGTAGGTCCACCCTTGAAATACGTCACAAGAATCGAGTTAGAATATGTATTACGTCACAATGGCCGGATTCGTAATCGCGACCGTTTTGGGTTTTAATTTTTCATATCTAATATCATATCCGGTTAAATAAATTGCGCGCAAAAATCATGCCGAGAGACGACAAGGGAAGATTTATTAAAGAATCTCGACAGAAACAAAGAGAAGGATTGGCCAGAGGAAGAGAGAAAAGCAAGGCACGTAAGAGCGGTACAGTGAATATAAGTGAGACACCTGAAGAAGCTCTAGTTGGAATAGATCACAATTATTTTGATGGTGATAATGGTGGTGACGATACTTGCCAGATCGCAAAAGAAGTTGTGTTGTCGCAAGAAGACGAAGAGAAGAAAGACCAGTGGCGCATGGGCAGGCGGGTTGTGGATTTGGGCATTATTGCAGACGGGTTAAAAAGCTGTCAACTATGCGGCCAACCACTTCACTTATCCAATTGTGTGAGCGAGAGAAAATTCGGACTAGCACACGTTTTGATTGTTAAATGCAATTTTCCGGAATGTGGTCTCTTAAACGAAGTACCAACTGGCAGAAAACACAAAACAACAAGTGGTGGATACGCATGGGATGTTAATACTAAATTAGCAGCAGGTAATTTTAGTTACAGATTCTCTTTTGAGTATTGAGTTTTGACATAAATATTTATAACCCTGTAGAGGACTGTTGCTATGTATCAACTATTTATATGCAAATTTAATACATTTTTTAGCAATGATTAATGAAGGACTTGGCGAAACGCAAGTGAATGGATTATTGGCTTCCCTGAACATCCCTACAATTACCCAGAAGAGTTTGAAGGAGCGGGAAAGAGAAGTTGGGAACCAGCTGGATTTAATGGCCGAAGAAAGTTGTCGACAGCATCTTCGCAGAGAAATTGAAATGTATTTTATTTGTTTATATTATATTTCTTTGTTTAAAGTTTGATGTAAAAAGGAATCTGATAAATGAGCTATTTTGTATAAAATAGACCGTTTCAAGATAACTGCAGTGCTACTCTTTTGCGGGGCAAAATGATATAGTTTGGTGAAATATGATGTAAAAGCAATTGTATAATATACGTCATTTAATTATCTATCAACAAAAACTTCGCCAAACGTTATTAATTTGCCCTGCAAAAGAGAACTCAGAAGTATTGAGTTATCGTGAAGGGGCTATTTACCACGAATCGTAAAAGGGAAAATTATTCTCATCATGTTATGTAATTCATATTGTTGAAAAAGAAAACTAAATTTTAAAAAAAATATTTGTTTTCAATTATGTAGTCTTAATTTTTTAATTTTCACAAATACCTCATACATGATAACATGTTGGTTATGGATTCAATTTAGGAGTGAAGGGAACCTGTCAGCCAGTTTTGATGGAGCATGGCAGAAGCGGGGCACAGGACGAGCATATAATAGCCTCACAGGTATATATTTACTATTAAAAAATTTGAACAGGTAAATTCAAAAATTTTACTACATATTATAAGTTTCATGATATATGTAACAGGCTGTCACTGCAATGCATTAGCACCATATATTTACATGAAAGTATCAATATCAATATAGATTTAATTTAATTTATTTAATTTTATATCAAATTAGGCCATGCCTCATTATTTGGGGAGAAAACAAAGAAACTTATTGGGTACTCGGTAATGGCCAAGAAATGCAGAATTTGTGCAGCAGCCAAAGTCAAAGGAGTTCCACCAAGAAAACACAAATGCAGGGTAAACTGGACAGGTTCTGCTAAAGCGATGGAACCTGCAATGGCCTGCCAGATGCTAAAGAATGTTGAAGATGAAGGAGTAAAGGTATTAGTGTACTTAATTTTGCCATCCTATGAGAAGCCTAATTGTAATGTTCAGTCCATATTCAAATTCAGTCAAATCACTTGTTTTAATGAACAATATCATCAGAGGGTCAGTTGGTATTTGTATGAAAGCTTCTCATCACCATGTATTGTCTACTAGGTTCAAATGCATTTTCTTCATACTTCAGGTGACAACTTTAATTATGGATAATGATTCCACGACTCTTTCAAGAGTGAAGGCATCAGTGAATCCAAACATCTCCAAGAAATCAGACAGCAACCATACAAAAAAGGGATTTACTGGCAGCTTGATTGAACTGAGTAACCAGCACAAGGTGTTGAGAAATGTCAAGGTCAGAGGACATATAGAGCGATGTTTTATGTACTGCATCCATCAGAATCAAAACAGAGAACAACAACTCAAGGCTGATTTCAGAAACATTGTTTCACATTTATATGGTAAGGGTGTAAATGCAGTAAGTGAGCTTACTCAATTTGAAATTTTAGAGTGTGTCAAATGGTGGATCAGTCTAATTACAAAAAAGAACCCTGAAAGTAGGGTACAGTGTAAAGGGCATTTTTAACATTATGCATAATTGTAGGAGAGCATCATGGCTGTGGTTCTTGGTGTAAAAGTGAGAAAAGTAACTATAAACCTAGAAACCTACCATATGGAAAACCATTGTCATGTCCTATTCTTCGTAAAGCACTAGAGGACCTTTTCGAGAAGTATGCCAACAAAGCTAGTGAATTGTCTGCTTTAGGATCTACGCAGCTGAATGAAAGCTTCAATCAGATGGTGTCTAGTAAAGCACCAAAAAGACTGTAAGTATAATCAATGTATTGTACATGTATGAATTTTCACCATTCCATATACCAGTCCATAATATTTTGATGGAATTTCAAAACTAATACAGGTATTTTGGAGGCTCTGAAAGCCTGCATTCCCGTATATCGGCAACTGTATGCCAAAAGAATGATGGCTATAGCTATGTATCAGAGGTAGAAACATGTTGGGAATTTTGTTCTCTTTCCGTTGGAGTTGCATTGAGAATATATTTCATCATCATTTTCACAATTTATTATTTACTAACAAATAACTGTAAATCACTTTTTATTTGTGAGAACTTTATTTTAGTAAAATTATATGAGACAGTGTGTTTCATGAAAATTTTGTCTCGCTTATCAATAGTCAAAGACTATCTCACAAAAATTAGCTGTCACTAAAAATAAGTGATCTACAGTATTATATACTAACTTTTTTTTTTTAATATTCTATTTATTTCAAATATTTTCGTAAACTGTCAAATTACAAGAATCTTTGTTCCTATGATGATGATGTTGAAGTCAAGTAGTAGTTTACGTATGTCATTCAGATGTACCGTTAATTTTATTAAATACTTTTATAAGCTAGGTTTTCAGTATTGCTATCAAATATTAAAAAAAAAATTTTTTTATAGCTTAATAAGAAGTTGACACTGTCACCGGGACATTTTACTATCAAACACACAGTCCGCCTGGCCAACAAGCTGAAGAAAAAACGTTTGTCGCAGTGTCAGCGTAGTGTGAAAAGAAGACGCTTGGAACTCAAAGGTCAAAGATTATCAAAGGATGCCTCACAATCGGTCCTGGAAGGTATGTTAAAGTAGTGGTATTCTAATGAAAATCAATTCCTAGAATGCTTATATAATACTTTAATTGTATTTTGACTTATGTGATTACAGGTGCTACCTACAGTTCTGAAATAGGTTTGGAAAATGAGGATGTTGACCTGCAGGATATTGATTTAAACCCTTTGAATGTATCTCCAGAGAGCAGTTCTTTGCTGTATGTTGACCTAGAAACAACAGGACTACGTAAGTGCTCATATTTTGAATAGGAAATTAATACTTCAGATATTTATAGTTTATTTAAAATTAATGAAATTTGAGTGTGAAAAAGTATGTGTATAATTTGATTTCTCTGTTGCAGAGAGAACATCAGATATACTTCAGATAGCTGCAGTTTCTGCTGACCAAACCTTCAATGTGTATATGACTCCAAACAGAGCAATTGCGGAGGATGCATCAAGAGCAACAGGGTTAACATATGAGGGTGGTGTTTTGAAGCATCATGGACAGCCTTTGGATGCTGTAGAACCTGCAAGGGGACTGGAACAATTTGTTAATTTTGTCAGGTCACTGTCCAAGCCTTTTGTGATTGGGCATAACATCCAAAACTTTGATATTCCTGTATTGATGTTTCATTTACAGAAATGCAATTTGATGCATGTTTTTCAAGACAGTGTGTCTGGTTTTATTGATACATATAGATTGTCCAAAAAAGTGATTGATAAGGCCACAGTTTGTAACTATAAACAAGAAACACTAGTGAAGTGTTTACTAGGTGTAGATTATGAAGCTCACAATGCTTTATCTGATGTGACAAGTTTAAGAAAACTCTATGAAGAGAAGTTGTCAAAACATTGTAATTCTTCAGATGTATTCACTTTGTCCTATTACAGTGTCAAAGCTTCACTTGAGCCTCTTGTACAAAAAAAGGTTATTTCTGCTCTTATATCTAAGAGACTCGTCAATTGTTCTTTGAGTTTGAACAAGTTGAAACTTACTCATAAAAGAGACCCACAGAATGGGATACACAATGTGTTCAGTGAACCAATGTCTAGTTCTAAAACTCCACGGATTTCAAAATCCAAGAATGTTATTAACAAAGTTGTTGAATTTATGAAAACACTTTGAATTTAATTATCTACATGTGTGTCATAATTGCATTAATGTGTTTATGCAATGAAATATAACTTTTATCATCACAGTTGTAATAGAATTCGGTTGACAACATTTCTTTTGATAAGTGTGAACTGCATGAATAGATCACTATAAAATTTCGCCTGGTGCATGTATGTTTTTTAGACAGGTACATTTACTTGTGAAATGTAAAAAGAAAAATCACTTTTTTTTAAGTGTTTATCATTAGCAGTTTTTTTAAGAAAGTATCTGAAGTTCATGTACATTTGTGTGACCTAACTGTCGTTCTCAGCATTCGGCAGTCACTTTTCTCGCTATTTCAAGGTGAATATTTGAAAAGACTATGAATAATCAAGTTGATAAGGACTTATTATCTTAGTTTTTCATAATATTACATCAAATATTTAGCTGTAAGAAAATTTGATCTGTGTAGTGCCAGATTTCTAATTTTTTTATATGGGGGTACACGTACTCCATGAGCTATAGATTTTGAATTATCTGGACAGGTGTGGATTTTTTGTCATAAATGTTTGAAATAGATGTACATCTACATATCAAAACAGAAAAAAAGTACATGTAAAACATGTAATTGAGAAATTATGCCCGATTTTTCTATTTTTGTTAAAATTTGTACAATAACATTTTTTACATAAATGTGCAGATGTTATTCTAAAAACTTAATAAATATTTTAAAAATGACTTGTGTTTTTCTTATTGACATGTTTTCTTATGAATTAGTGCAAATTTGAAATAAATTGTTGTTTTTATTTGACAATAACAACAAAGAACTGTTACCAGTGATTTGCACAAAAATCTTTGTTGGGGTGTATGACTTCAGTAGAGTCTCCTTTGGAATTTGTGTGTAAACCTTTCAATTTTTTACCATTTTTAATTACCATTACTATAATACTGTTGATTCCTAATCAAAAAATGCTACCTAAAACACAAAAATCCAGGAGTAAGGACCCACCTTAATAAAGATTACTGGACTTATCGTATTTGGCCCGTAGTATTTACAAGATGAATCTGTTCATACAGTCAAGCTTGCTTTAGGTTTAACAAGTCAGCGTTATAAATAACGAGGGCTTGTGTCCCGTTAAAATAGAGTGCTAGGAGTTTTACAAGCTAACCGGCTAAATACAGTAAAGCTTGTGTTAAGTTTTACAAGTAAAAGTTTAATAACTACGGCTTGTTTTCATTATTAGATATTGGGAAATAGACACATAGATTTTTGGGTGGTTTTTCAGTCAGTTTTACGCTATGATTTTTCTAATTTAATTTATTAAAACTTAATTTATTGTTGTTAATTTTGGTATGAATGTGGTGTGAATGTCGTCGTTTGAAATAAATTGTTTGTTGATAATGCATTTAATAAATTTAATTGTTTAATGTTTATAATCTTATGTTTTCTTTGCGAATGGTACATTTATGAAGGAAGTTGAGTTAAATTATTTATACCATATACAGTTAGCAGAACCGCTAGCGTTACATTCCCTGATTCAAATCACAAATGATGTCCTCCAAGGAGTCTTCAGGAGTTCGACTGTAGTGCTTCATGTTTTTTTTTAAGTTGACCTGTTTTTATTCCTATGATGCAGAATTTATTCATTAACTTCTACCTTATAAAAAAGTGTTATGGTATTCAACTTGACATACGATATACGTGTTTATGGTATTCAATTTGACATACGATAAACGTGTTTTTCGCGGTTTATAAATAAGCGTAAACTGCCCAAAGTTTTGTTATATCTGATAACATAAGTTGAAATAAGCTTCATTTCTTATAATTTAATTTCAATTTAGACAATGAGACAATATTTCCTGCAGAAAAAGGCTTCAAGGTGAGCATTATTTTAAAAGTAACATCAAGCGGAGTGATACGTTTTTGACGTAACTCATTTTGACGTAGGCAAGTTATATTATACGAAACGGAAAAAAAACGTTTAACCAATCAAATGACGCGTTACCACTGAAATTAAATTATTAACAATTAATAAAAGTTACATGCCGATACGACGTATCCCTCTGAAATTGTAATTAAAAATATCAAATTGCCATATCTGACACATCTAATTCATATTTGGATATTTTACTTAATATAGACAGCAACTACCTACTATTTTGTAGGACAGACGAGATTACTTCAACTTTTTTTTACCCATTTTTTTCTTATTTTTGTACTAATGTCATCATTATTTTATATGCAAGACTCCAAAGTGCGATGGTGACGCCAAATTGTGATGACTTGCTGACTTTACGGACGCGTAAGTCCGACGGTCACACCAAAGTTCGATGGCCTGTTCCTATGAGACATGCTGCGCTAAAGTGCGATGGTCTCGCACCCACCCAAGATATCTTGTTTATAGTTGAAACACTTTTCGAACTATTAGAGTTAGTCTCGCATCTATTTGAGAGATAAGAAAAATCTTTTTCGCAAAAAAATGATTTATATTTATACTTATTTAAGACATTGAACCCCCGCGGCATTGAAGCTTGGCGCAGTTGTACTATGACGTTTTAAACGTTGATTGTTTCTCGCACCATCGGACTTTGGCGTCACCATCGGACTTTGGCGTCACCATCGGACTTTAGAGTCCTACATATATTTACATCATAGGCCATAATAATGAATTTCCTTTGGCTGACTTTTCGTACGAAATACAGTTACGGTGCAAAATAAAATTATCTGCTATGGTAATAGATAGAAAATAAATTCTAACAGATATTAATATTTCTCTTTAGGATTGTGCTTTTATTAATATTAATTGTATGCAATCAAAACGACTTGTTAAGGACAATTAAATTTTATATTTACACTTATCACGTTATGTGGTAGTCAAGTGAAATTCTTGTGGTATTGACTTCATTCCTATTTATATTTTTTCAACATTCTTTTTTGTTTGAGAAAAGTGTTGTGAACCTATATATAGATTTTTCTATTTAATTTCTAAATTACATCTGTAAGCCAACGCGTAAAAAAACTTATGTATAATCATTTCACTAACAAGCTTTCTTAATGTTCGCAGCAGTTTTTAAATATCTAAATACTTTTTAATTTTATGTGCAAAAGCTTGTCATGATCAATTGAAAGTATGCTTTTCCAATATATGGATTCATTAAGACCCTTCTATTAACAGCTAAAATCTACATACAAATATACAACAGTTTCAGTGTAAAGATGTACGGAATGCTCAAGTAAAATCTTAAAATAGGCATCGAATCTAAGTTGAAAGTCTTCATTGTTCACTGCATTCTCGAAAGCCAAGGAATATCAAATCTCATGCGGCTGTAAGTCTGTCCGTCTGTTACAATAAAACATAAACGTTCACCTTGGTCATAACTTTGGAATGAGAAGAGATATGGATTTATATTTAAAGAATAACTGTCTTATTTAAATGAAGGCGTTTATGCATGAAATTATTACACAAGCCAATCGATTGATCACATCATGAAATCAAAAAATAAGAAAAATTTTTATTACATGCACATGGTACTGATTCCGTCAATGGATGTGCTAGAAGCCCCGCTTCTTTTCTCTATTTTGAACGCCTTGCACGTGATTTTTTTTAACCGCGCCTATCGATGAAGCAGTACATTGTTGGATAAATAAAAGTACATTAACTATTTGTAATTTTACTCGAACAAAGACGTTAGAAATATTCCATATTGCATTACCTGTGACAAGGCCTTTTTGAACATACTTGTATTTTTGACACACGATATTGACCTTGATGTTGTCCTTTAAAAAAGAAATTATCATTGCTTTAAATTGTTCATAACTTTTGAATAAGGAAAGAGAGAGCATTGAAATTATGAATATGTATTACCTGTGGCCTTTTTAAATATACTATGAATTTTTGACCGATTGACCTTGAAGTTTACATACTTCGCAAAAATGTTCTTTTTCTTTATTACTTTTGATTGAGAAGGGATAGAATAGCCTATTTTAAAGACATTTCCAAGCATGCTATGATTTTTGTCCCTTGATCTTGACTATCTTGTTTGACCTGATTTCAATAATCTTAACTAAGATTATTACTTTTCAATGACATATCATAGGACATTCATTATTGACATCCTATCCACAAAGACTACAAAAGCGTTAGACAACTTTTTTTTTAATTTGCTTGCTTATCTGAAAATACCAGTTTCTATGTCTAATAAGTTTTTTTGTTAGAGTATTTTTTTTTTTGGTTGATTTTTTAGAGTTGAAAAGTAAAACAATATCAATCAGAACTAGTGCTAATTGTAACGGGGACCGTTACAGATGTTCCCCAAACGCTCCCCAACTCCCTTTTGGTGCCATATTCCCTATAAGCTTCATTAAATAAGACAAACTATGCATTTGAGACTTTAGCAACGTTTACCAAGAAGTGTACCAATTTCATTCAAATTTTAGCATTGCACGCGTGCGCATGTGAATGCACGTGCGTAATGACCATATAATCTTGTCTTAACAATCTATAGATTTTAATATACTAAATATCAAAGTATTTTATCCAAAAGTATTTAAAAATACGCTAATTCAAGTGTATTTTTTATTTTACTCAATTCACGTGCACGCACGTGCTCACATGAGCATGGTGACCATACTTTCTTGTAGAAGTCCATTACATCTATCTATGTTCTAAATCCCACCCTGTTTGGTTGAAAACCAAGGGAGTTATAGCTGTTCAAAGATTCAGCCAATCAGATTGCAGCGTACGTACATGCACATGTATCCATGCGCATGTTGACCATATATTCTTGTAGAAGTCTATTATATCTATCAATGTTCCAAATCCCATCCTGTTTGTTTGAAAATCAAGGGAGTTATAGCTATTTAAAGCATAAGCCAATCAGATTGAAGCGCACGTGCATGCACGCGTTTTCATGATAATTGCTATATATATTATTGTAGGATATCTTAATACATGCCTATGTTTAAAATTTCAAAGGATTTCGTCAAAAAACAAGAAAGATATTGAGACTTAAGTTTCAGCCAATCAGAGCGAAGCGCACGTGCATGCGCGTGAGATCTTGCTTTTTTGACCATGTCATCTTGTCTATGCTTCTAATATATACTTCTAATATGAGTTTTAAAGCATATCATCAATAATTTAAATAGTTACGTCTGTATCAATTATATTGGACATTTCTCGTGTTGCACGTGCGAGCTCTTGCAAGCACACGTGCATGCACATGCTTTCCTGATATTTTTTTTATACGGGCTGTAGATCTCCCTAATGTATGACTATGTTCAAAATTTCAAATGATTTTATCAAAAAACAAGAAAAATATTGAGAATTTAGTTTCAGCCAATGAGAGCGAAGCGCACGTGCTTGCTCGTGCGATCTTGCTATTTTGACCATGTCATCTTGTGTATACTACTCATACATCCTAACATTATGAGTTTCAAAACATTTTGTTTAAAAATAGAAAAGTTACGGTTATATCCATTATATATTGGTCATTTCAAGTTTAGCACGTGCGCGCTCTTGCAAGCACGTGCGCGCAAAATGACCTTGATTCCGCAAATCTACATAACATGCCTACTTACCCTAAATAGGTTTCACCTAAGTCGAATGTGTAGTTTACAAGATCACTCGCGGACAAAATTTTCCCAGGAAGAAAAATAATAAGAATAATAATAACTAGTGCTAATTGTAACGGGAACCGTTACAGATGTTCCCCAAACGCTCCCCAACTCCCTTTCGGTGCCATATTCCCTGTAAGCTTCATTAAATAAGACAAACTCTGTGCATTTTTGACTTTAACAACGTTTTCCCAGAAGGATACCAATTATATTCAATTTTTAGCATTGCACCCAAGCGCATGTGAATGCATGTGCGTTATGACCATATCATCTTGTCTACACTATTTATATATTTTAATATACTATATATTAAAGCATTCAGCCAAAAAGTAATAAAAATCACTCATTCAATAGTATTTTTAAATATACTCGTTTCAAATGCACGCACGTGCGTGCACGTGCATGATGATCATACCTTCTTGTAGGAGTCCCTTACATCTATCTATGTTCTAAATCTCATCCTGTTTGGTTGAAAAACAAGGGAGTTATAGCCATTTAAAGTTTCAGCCAATCAGATTGCAGCACACGTGCATGCGCGTGATTTCATGATTTTTTTTTACATCATTTTGTAGGATATGCTAATGCATGACTATATTTTAAATTTCAAAGAATTTCCTCAAAAAAACAAGGGAGTTATAGCCATTTAAAGTTTCAGCCAATCAGATTGCAGCACACGTGCATGCACGTGATTTCATGATTTTTTTTACATCATTTTGTAGGATATCCTAATGCATGACTATATTTTAAATTTCAAAGAATTTCCTCAAAAAACAAAGGAGAAATAGCCATTTAAAGTTTCAGCCAATCAGATTGCAGCACACGTGCATGCGCATGATTTCATGATTATTTTTCTATATCATTTTGTAGGATATGCTAATGCATGACTATATTTTAAATTTCAAAGAATTTCCTCAAAAAACAAAGGAGAAATAGCCATTTAAAGTTTCAGCCAATCAGATTGCAGCACACCTGCATGCGCGTGATTTCATGATTTTTTTTTTCTATATCATTTTGTAGGATATCCTAATGCATGACTATATTTTAAATTTCAAAGAATTTCGTCAAAAAACAAAGGAGATATTGCCATTTAAAGTTTCAGCCAATCAGCTTGCAGCACACGTGCATGCGCATGCTTTCAAGAAAATTCTTATATATCATGCGGTAGATCTTTATAATGTAGGACTATGTTCAAAATTTCAAAGGATTATGACAAGAAACAAGAAAGTTATTGAGACTTTAGTTTCAGCCAATCAGAGGGAAGCGCACGTGCATGCGCGTGAGATCTTGCTATTTTGACCATGCTATCTTGTCTATACTACTAATGTATCCTTACATTTTGAGTTTCAAAAAATTTTATCAAAAAATAGAAAAGTTACGGCAATATCCATTATATTGGTAATTTCACCTGTTGCACGTGCGCGCTCTTGCAAGCACGTGCGCGCAAAATGACCTTTGTTTGGCAACTCTACATAACATGCCTACTGACCCTAAAAAGGTTTCACCTAAGTCGGATGTGTAGTTTACAAGATCACTCGTGGACAAAATTTTCCCAGGAAGAAGAAAAATAATAATAAGAATAATAATAATAAGAAACAGAGTAAAAACAATATGTTCCCCAACTTCGTTTGGGGAACATAATAAGAAACAGAGTAAAAACAATATGTTCCCCAACTTCGTTTGGGGAACATAATAAGCAATCACATTGATTAAAATAAACGTAGAATAAAAGCAAATAAAATCTGTGTCACTTCCTCACTCTCAAATACAGGCTCACATAGGATATGAATTGGATATACTACTTGTAGTAAACTTTGAACTTAGTGATTATGAATTCGTATACCTTATATTATTTCAAAACAAAATTCTACGATTTTGATTCAATCAGGGCATGTTTACTTCTAGTTGAACAGCAGTTAACTTGACATAATAGGTAAATCAGTTATTAAAATAAAGCATGTATGTGATATCACATGACTGTGTTGATCAGGTGACGGAGATTTATGATATTCCTAAATGTTGCACTAAAATCGCTTCGCCACAAGTGCAAAACAAAAATATTGTGCAAGTTTGTTACATAGATCAATTCATCGCGATCTCTGGTACATAGAAAGTGCTGGGGGCAGGTTAAATTTTTACTTGTAAAGAAAATATTTTACAAGAAGTTCAACTTACCAGCATAAGAGAGGGTATTTTCCCCTTTTTATCGCGATTTATACAAAAATGGATGAACTACACACCCAGCAAAATTCAGTTAGAGGACATATTTCTCTTGTAGATCCACACGGGATATTTTCAATCTATGCTTGTTATGTTCCCCAAACGGAGTTTGGGAACATATTGTTTTTACTCGGTTTCTTATTATTATTAAGTCTTCCGTTCACAACGGAAGACTTATAGTGTTTGTATTGTTTCTTTTTATGTCGCCCCGAACGAAGTCGGGGACGACATATTGATATTGTACGCATGTTTTTTTTATCCAGGCTGTTTCTCGGAGATGGCTGGGACAATCTTCCTGAAACTTTCCTCAAAGGACGATCACTGGTTGTAGTTGTGCAGTGAGGTCATTCAGTTCCAGTATGTCTACCGTTGCCATGGAAACCTGTAAAAAGCAACAAATTTTGTCCGAGAGTGTTCTCTCTGGTCCCTTAAACGCTCGTCATGAAACTTTTCTTATTTTAAGGATTAGTATCTGTAGTTGTGTACTACGCATTTAAAATTTTCAAATAATTGATTATTGCCATGGAAACCAGGTGAGAGTTAAAATTCTTTAATTTCGATTTTCTCAATAACTACTCAGGCAATCGTTTTGAAACTTTCAATGTTTATTCCTTGCAATGTGTCAAAGTGATTTCTACTTTCAAAATAATTGTAATGAGTCGCTCACAGTTGCCATAGAAACGAAACAGAAAAAAAGATTCAGATGTACACATGTGTTCTCCAAGGTCCAGGTCAAAGGGTCAAAGTTCGTCGTATCCAATAAAAGTTCTTTTCACAAGGATTACATATTTGAAATACGAAAGCCCTAGTACTTACCGTTCAAACGTTATGGCTATTTACTATGTTCAAGACGACCCCCCCCCCCTTTTGAAGCACACAGCCAGGTAGAATACACAGATATAACATATACAACTTACAAGTAACTTTTTAAAATCTTCATTCATAAAATTCAGTTCCCGTCATGTGATATTTTGCCATCATTCATTCTCCTCCTGTTTTGTCTCTTGAATTTATAAATATTTTATTTTATCTATATAAAAAAAAAATAACGATTGTCAGCTGCATTTATTATCATTTCGCGTTTTCTTGTATATCTATCACTTGTATATTATTCATTTCATTAGCAAGTATAAATTAAAAAATTGGTACGTCATTTTCATAGTTTTTATTCATTCAAAAATCTTTTGATCCGCTCCTGAAGGTTCGCGAAGCCTTGATCACCACTGTATACAAAACATTCATCTCGCCGAAAATGTTCATGATTCCGCTAAACTGAGAAAGTTTACACATGATTTATCATCTCATAACATACATCAGCTCTCTGCAATGCAGAAATACTCGAATTGATGGTGGCATGTCAGATTCGTTTTTCGGTAGAACCTCTAAAATGAAAGTGAAAGAGGGAAATTTCAGAGTTCTCACTGGCATTACTATACACAAAATAATTCGGCTGATCTTCTTCATAGATTACATTTCCCAAGCTTTTATGATAGGAAAGATACTGCCAATTAACAAGTATGAGGCTCAGTTCAGTACATCTGCCCAATTTCTTTTATGCAATTCTGCAAATTTAGGAACTTGTAATTTTCCTGCACTACTTTCTTCTCCTACCGATTCTAAAAATAAAATGGGATGTACCCAATTAAGGTCTTCCGTTTCCAACGGAAAGGACTAATACGACTCGATGGTTGTCCAAGCTTAGCTAATGGACCATTGTTTTAGTGATGATAAAAATGAAAGTCTTGTCCAGTGCGGGGCGACATATGCTATTGCTTGCAATAGCAGACTTTCTAGTTATTAAGGTCTTCCGTCTCCAACGGAAGACCTTCTTGTTTTCGTTCGGTTTCTTTTTCCCTATTATTATTATTATTCTTCCAACCGATTTTGTGCAAGCGATTTCTCAGAGATGGCTCGTCCGATTTCTACCAAACTTTCAGATCTGAAAGATATTCAATTGGTCTTGATAGGTTTTTTTCGTTTTTGATTATCTCACTTCCGGTCGTGAGATATGGACGATTTTGTGATTTTTAGAGGGTCGGCTTGTCCGGGAAACTCCTCCGAAACGACTTAAGATATGGACTTGAGATTTTCAGGGAAAATAGAGAAAGGTTTGGTGAGTTGTAATTGGGTCTCCAAATCTTTCTAGCGCAAAAGGCAACAAAGTTCGGTGGGGCCAAAAAAATGTCTCAGAAATATCTCACAAAATTTGACATATTTTGTCTCATATCTTCACTCCTGTTCATAATTTGTTAAAACATATTGAAGACAAAATGTTCAATATCGCAAGACCTTTCATTTGATATAAAAAAAATAGGGCTGACCCTTCAAATTAGGGGCTAAGAGGGGCCAAAAGTCTTTTGTCTATAACTCTCTAGAGATCAATTCTTTGTTATACATTATTGATCAAAAGTATTCATCTTAACAATTAGATTATAAATATCTAAGTTGTTTGAAAATTGGTTTATCCGAATTCTAGATATTAATATTTAAAAATCTGAAGCGGGCCCAAGATGGCGGCTGTCTTTGTCAATTCCGAATTCCGCCATTTCGCAATTGGGGTTTATGGAGGCAGCTGAGCGTTTGATTAAACCATTCTGACATACGAATGCATGAAATGTAAACAATATTACTTGGACTTTCACGTAGTAGTGCGTTGCAATTCAGTGTCGATCTTAACATTTAATTTCCGTTTCACTACTTAAGTGTAACTGGGCTAGATACGATAAATGTAATGTGTACAAAGACTTTTTAAACGTCGAAATAAAATAAAGGCGATAAGAACGTTTTATTTATTTTATTTCATTGTAGCTATCACACCAATTTAATAGATAAGTTCTAAGAAAATGCACGAATATTTACTCCTGGCGTTTGGCGCAAATTATTAATAGTGACCGGCCTTTTATGATTCTTAGACAGGTGTACTGTTGCAAAAGTATACACACAAGTATATTTAGAGCAGTACTCCCAAAAGCTTAATGGTTTGCGCGTTGGGGATGAAACAGAAAAAGGCGACATGGGTTCAATCCTCTTTGCGACCAAAATTTTGAATCTTTTTCTGTGATATTCATGGCATAGGTAAAGGTCCCTATTTGCTGATTTAACGTATAATCAGTTTCTTGATTTGATAAAGAAGAAATTAATTATCTTTTAATGTCTTAGAACTTTCGCAAGCGTAGGTTCAACGTTTTCTTAAACACTAAAAAATATTCATTTCATTTTCTCATAAATAGGCTGCGCCGATAATACACATGGTGCCAATGTGCAAGTAAGGTCATCCCCGTGATGGGGAATGGACCTGTAGAAAACCTTCTCTGGTTCTGCAGAGTCGAGTTTTTAACAAATAAAATGTATGAAAATGCACGAATATTTACTTGTGGCGTTTGGCGCAAATTATTGATAGTGACTCGCCTTTTATGATTATTAGACAGGTGTACTGTTGCAAAAGTATACACACAAGTACATGTATATTTAGAGCAGTACTCCCAAAAGCTTTATGGTTTGCGTGTTGGGGATAAAACAGAAAAAGGCGACATGGGTTCAATCCTCTTTGCGACCAAAATTTTGAATAACTTTTCAGCTCGATTATACGAGATTTCTTTTCCTGAATAGGACGGAAGACCTCTCGTTGCTAGCAACGAGATCGTTTCTAGTTATTATTATTATTATTATTATTATTATTATTCCTCCCAAATTTTGTGAGCGCGAAAATGGTTGGATAGATTTTCACAATTTTTTTACAGGATAGTAGGCAGATATGTGAATTTTATATAAAATTCCGTTTTTTGAAATATTCACTTCCGGTCCGAAGTTTTGGCCGAATTTCCAAATTTTAAATGGACTTTGTCCAGAATTTTTTTTCAAGAACAGGTTGTGGTAAAAATGTGAAATTTACGGGACTCTTAGATCATCACATTCTATTTGTTTTGACGTAGTTTTCGTGTGTTTCAGTTACTTCCTGTCCAAACCGGAAGTGAATTTGTGTTTCGGTCAATTTTCGACTTTTTTGTTTTAAATAATTTTTTCAAGATATTTCTAGGTATAATAGAGATATGTCCACAATAGCCAAATATATAATTTGTTTTAAAATCAGATCACACGTTTTGTAGATTTCGGCTACTTTCGTTTTGCATTTATAAAATCAAAGTACTGAAAGTACTAAAGGGGCATTTCTTACTTTAAATTACATGGAGGTTACGTTTACATATTTTTCTGCATACAAAAATCTAAACATACAGACACATTTATATTATATAGTAAGATTACATAAGTTGCAATGAAAATCAAAGTACCTAAAGTACTGAGAGGACTGATTTAGATACCAACCCTTTTCTCACTAAAGCGTACATGTACATGTATGTAGTATAAACAGGCCTGTTTTCCTACACATAAACATCAATGCATACAATAAGTTGCCTATGGAAGCTTATTTTTGTCAGTCAATAAAAATCATAGTACCACAAGTACTGAAAGGATATCAACTATATTATTTTACTTTGACTTATATATACATGTAAATCTTTCTTTGAATGCAAAAATTAATTCAATTCATATAAACACGTATTATAATTTGTCATGTGTATTCATCAAGGATGGTGAATACTTTCATTTTTGTTGTGAAAATCAAAGTACCGCAAGTTCTGAGACGTTGTCTTCTAGATACTCCGCATTTATTTTTTTTAATTTAAAGACAGTTAAAATATGCTTCTTAACCAAAAAAAAAAAAAATTGCATGCAGAAGAACAACAGATGCATTCATTTTTGCAGTAAAAATCAAAGGACTGCAAGTACCGAATTGACATACTTAGTTTCTTACAATTTTAAATTTATTAAATTATGTACACGTTTCTCTACATACAAAAAACAATGCAAACGGTATCATACAGGAACGGAAGACTTTTTTGTTGCCATGGCAACAAGAGTCTAGTTATTATTATTCTTTTTTTTCTTCTTTGTTCTCCGGTACTTTTTTGTCCGCGAGTGTTCTCAGAAACTGTTCACCAAACTGAGCTAAAACCTTTTTAGGGTTAATAGGTGTGTAGTGTAGGTGTGCAACACGAAGGTTATTTTGCGCGCATACGCATGCACGTGCGGGCGCGTGAAATGAGTGAAATGACGGATATACTTTATATAGCCATAACTTTAACATTTTTTGATGACATATTTTAAAACTCATTTAATAAGGATATATTCATAGTGTAGATAATGTGACACTGTCAAATTAGCACGAACTCACGCGCATGCACGTGCGCTTCGGTCTGATTAGCTGAAACAAAAATCTCAATATCTTTTCTGTTTTTTGACAAAATGCTATGAAATTTAAAATGTAGGCATACTTTAGGATGTACTACAATATGATATATAACAATTGTCATGTAAACACGCGCATGCACGTGCGCTGCAATCTGATTGGCTTAAACTTTAAATGGCTATAACTCCCTTGTTTTTCAACGAATCAGTATGGGATTTAGAACATAGACAAACATAATGGACTCCCACAAGGAGGTATGGTCGGCATGCACAGGCATGCACGTGCATGCACGTGTGCTTTGCTGTGATTCGCTGAAACAAAAATCGCAAAATCTTTTTTTTAATTTTTGACGAAATGCTTTAAAATTTTAAACATAATCATGCATTACGATGTCCTACAATATGATACATATGACATACATATGACATACATGTCATGAAAACATGCGCATACACGTGCGCTGCAATCTGATTGGCTTAAACTTAAAATGGCAATAACTTCCTCGTTTTTCAACCAAACAGGATGGGATTTAGAACATAGACAAACATAACAGACTCCTACAAGAAAATATGGTCGACATGCACATGCACGCACGTGCTTGCACGTGAAATGAGTAAAATTACAAATACACTAGATTAAAACGTATTTTTTTTTTATACTTTTGGATAAAACGCTGTAATTTCTAGTATATAAATAGTGTAGACAAGATGATAAGGTCATTACGCACATGCATTCAAATGCGCATGCGTGCAATGCATAAATTTGAATATACTGAATATACTTTTGGGAAACATTGTTATAGTCTAAAAGGCATAGAGTTCGTCTTATTTAATGAAGCTTACAGGGAGTAAGGCACCAAAAGGGAGTTGGGGAGCGTTTGGGGAACATCTGTAACGGTTCCCGTTACAATAAGCACTAGTTTATCACTTGTGCTTGTCCAATATAACACGATTGTTAAATTCTAACTCTGTCTACGGACGTGAAAGGGGAGCGTTTCACGCATAATTTTTATCTATTATTTGAATATGTGCATATCGGACAAGCAAAAGGAATAGGAATATTTAAATTTCAAATGTTCAACTTCATAACAGCACATTGGTGCTTAAAAACAATCCTAACACTTGAAATAAACAACAAGGGCCCAAAATAAATCTACATGCGATGTACAAATTATGACACTTTCCCCGTCATGTTAGCTCAAATATGCAGTGACTTGACGTCATATTATATTATGACGTCACATGTAGGTAGTTCACAGAAGTTACTACAGTCTGCACAGTTTGATATTTTACGGACAGCCTTATCCTACCTGCGCATGGAACGTAGCTTTAACAAAGTGATGCATTGTGGGTCCAAATTACTGCGTCAAAATGTTTCATTTCATCCATCACATTGTACTTTTGTTATTTTCTTTGCCAAATAGAGTTGAATAAGACTATTTTCTGCCAAATTCAAAAACATTGAATTTTTTCGAAAACCTGGTTTTCAATACTTAGATTCTCTAAAAGAAAATTTATCATGGGAAATAAAAGGACTAAGTCTCTACTCAATATTGAGATATGAAATGGGAAAGAGGGTAAGACTTTATAAACTGTTATAATAACAGGGTTATTTTAAGCATAAAGTGAACCTAGCTCTTTGATATATCTGTAGACACATTTCATTTACTAGATCTTGACCGTAGATATTTGCTATAATTAAATTTAAAAAAAAATGTCGTTTTTCCCCTTCTTCCACTTTTTTAAAAATGTGGATAAATATCATTGTTATCTTTTTATCTAGTTTTGTTTCTACAAGATTTTTTTTAAAAATCTTCATTTAAATGTACGATTCAATATTTATCAACTCGTTAAAAACGATATAAATCTGGTTGTAAGAATCACACTTAGCACGAAAAAGATGAATTTGATGATATTTTACTGGAAATTTGAGAAGAGATTATGAAGGCTGTTTTACGATTGCATAAGAGCTAATTATAAGATTGTGTTTTATATTTGGGATGAATAAATTTGAAGGTTATTAATCCAATAACCGTAATCGAAGAAATATTAAAGGTATTTTAAAGAAGTCTTTTCAGTTATTTTAATCAATGTTTAAAAGAAATTATTCGAATATAAGAATGACCTAATTATTTATGATCTAGTAAATGAATTATGGGGAGGGGGGCTATTTTCTTCAATTTTTCAGAATCCATATCTGACAGTAACTATCAAGTTAATATAAATTTAATGACTAAGTCAGCACTGATTTTTATTGGTTTTGTTTCAGACAGGAATGCTGTTAACTCTTTTACTCTGATATAACAGATATTGTTTAACAACTTTTTTTCACGAGAATTCAACGACTTTAGACCGTATTGATAGAAAAAACAACAATAATTCTTACAATTTTTACGTCATGTAGGGCGTTAAAGCTTATACTGCATTTCAAAAGCATTTTTATATTTTTTGGCATACTGATGGCTGTACGTATCATAATATCTCTGCAAGCCATCCACTACTACAAAAAATATAAACTTGACTGGCGTCAAGAAGGAATGCAGCTTTTATGACTGAACAAAGAAACGGAGTCAAATAATCTGCATACGTGTCTTAATACACAAAACTCAAGTAAATTTTGTAACAAATTCACAAAACAACATTGTAAAACCATTTGCTTCATTAACATAAATAATTTAGTTTAGATTTACTAGACCATAAAGGAAAAATGTACCATTGAATGAGAATAATATACATGTATATATATCTAGGCAGGTGTAAAGACGAATAATGACCCCATTGAATAATGACCGGGGAGTTATTTTTCAAAGACGTAGAAAAAATGTGGAAAAAGAGCCCCAGGGGTCAATGTTTTATGTGTTAATCCTATAAAAAAAATTATCCCTTAAAAAATTACCCCTTTTAGGGTGATCCAAAATGTTAAAGTTAACATTGACGCAAATCGCAGCTAAAAAATATTCCATTTTCTTATTTTAAAAGAATTTTCATAACGAATCCTTAGGGATTTTATTAAATAAAAAAATTCATGTACATGTACTAAGCATGATAAATACCTTTACCGGGTATATAATTTAAAGTGTGATCAAACAGTAATAATTATTGTTTTCAAAACAATATTTACTTAACCAGTTTTCATCAAAAACTTGTATAAATTATTAGTTTTTTAGGCTCTTATAGTGTTTTCATATCAAGAAACTTGATACGTTTTGATTCCATGTCTTATGCATGTTCATCTTGGGGAGCAGTTCATGCAAACAATTTTTTTTTATAAAATCAGACATTAGTGAATGTCTGAGGAGAAATGAAAAAACAAAATAAAACCTAAAAAAACATTAAATCTTTTCTTTTATGTTTGTTATCAATAAATAAAAAATTGCTGGTATTTCATCGCGGCAATGAAATTATAACGCCTCAATTCCCCTTGTGGAACATTCGTACACACTTAAACCACTTCTAGTTCTGACACTCAGAGTACCTCTAGTTTTGACTGTCTATGTGTTGTTAAGATGCTTTACGGGTACATGTGCGAGATATATAAATTTTTAATAAAAGCAATGATCTTCAATTAATTTTCCATATTTTGCCTCGACACTGTCACTGGATCTCAAGTATACACAGAACATAGTGAAAAGTGAAAAAGTATAACACTAGGGGTACTGTGAGCACTGAGCTCAGTAAGTGATACCCCGCCTATATAATTATATTTCTTCTGGGGAGCACAAAATAAGCGACAGATCTCATAAAGTAAAATAGGTGGTCACAATGACATTATTATATAAAAAGTGTATAGTATTTGAAATGTTCGTGCGTCCGTTGTATGTAGGTCTATCTGTCCGTCCGTCTGGTACGCGTTGGTGCTTTTATTTTATTTGCAACTCCCCTTTCATCACTGAATGAAATTTAATGAGACTTTCACGGAATCATTGTTATATATATTTTGCCATCGTGTTAAATATATAGTGTTATCGATACCTTCTATTTTATTTTTTGATTGGATATATATTTTGAGTTTTTCAGAGCAAAACATTCACACTGTCATTTTTCCATAGAATTGAAGGGTACCCATCTCTTATCTGCAACTGCTCCGATAACTGAATAAAAGTTAATTATGGCATAATGCCGTTGTGAACCTCCTTTTATAGTTTTTTTTATTATATACCTAATGTGTATCACTCAATCTTACTGTTGAATTTACGCTATCACGTGACGTCGTGATCCGATTTTCCGGATCACCAACATGTTGTTTTCTGAATCCATATCACCACTCTCTGAAACTGATGACGTAGTACGCAAAAATATGACGTTATTTTTCTTGCGCGTTAAAAAGTCCCTTGTTATTATGCTTCGTTTTATGGATAAATGTTATGCAATCGACTTCTAAAGTTTTCTTTTGCTATATTTTGCTAGTTATGAGGGGGTATATAATAAATTTATCATTATAACAGTAACTTGATCCGCAGGGTCATATCAAATCTCGTTGACAGGCGCGGATCATCAGATTAAACTCGACACTTCTCATCTTGTTAGATCTGATGATCCGCGCCTGTCAACTCGACGTGATACGACCCTTCGGATCAAGTTACTGTTATAATAATATATATTTATCTGACACTTACTACGGGTCTCCAAGAACAAAATAGGGACTTTTTTCATTATAATCATAAAGATTGATTGATTGATTGTATATTGTTTAACGTCCCTCTTGAGAATTTTTCACTCATATGGAGACGTCACCGATGTCGGTGTAGGGCTTCAAATTTAGACCTATACTCGGCACTCAGGGCCATTGAGCAGTGAGGGTTCTTTATCGTGTCAACGCCTACCGTGACACGAGACCTACGTTTTTAAGGTCATATCCGAAAGACCCGTGACTTTCACTTCTAGTGCCGAGCGCTTGGCGAAGGAACAGTCACTACCTTTGTTTACGTCTTAGGTATGACGCGGCACCGGGAACGAGAATCGAACCCGGGCCTCCCGATCACGAAGCGAACGCTCTACCACTAGGCTACCGTGACCGGTATAATCATAAAGAAGTCGGGGATATCATCGATGACCTCTTTGCTCACGAGACTCCTAGTTTTATAAGGAATCTGCAAAAAAAAAAATCTGCATCAATATTTTATTCATTAATGTGTGTCCGATCAAATGGTATAGTAGAATATGCACAGTGACACTATGCAACAAAGATTCTGTGAAAGTCTCATTTAGTTTCATTCATCAGAAAGAGAGGAGTTGTGGAAAAGAAATGGGTTGATCAAAGGGTAACAGGAGGACGGACATCCCAATCACTTTACATTACCTTCCGCTTTTCCAGCAAGGGTTACAATACTAGAAATGGATAATATTGCAACTTTTTTTCTGTCAGCTCTTAGGGCTTCATAAATATTTTACTCCTTAAGAGTCTGAATCATTGTATTGACTTTAAAAAAAGCAGTAATTGTATAAAATTTTCACATAAGCATATCACCATTTTATTCTCAATTAAGGTCAGATGAGCATTCTGGCCAATAGGTCTCTTCTTTTGCCCACTAACAATTTTAACTTCAATCAACAAGAGGGTCATTATTCTACATGGGTTATTTTTCTTCCCGTTTATAAATGGTTAAGCTTTCTTAAAATTGTTCATACAAAGATCATTCACTTGTTATCCAATCATTCCTGTGTTCAAAGTCCATACGCTTCATAGGATTTAAGGATCAGTATTCGTCCATATATTTTTTGTGAACTATTATATTTCAATCTCTCTATAACTCTTCTATGAATGATATGGAGGTAACGAACAGAATTCAATCTCAAAGTCCATCAAACGATACAAAAAAGAGCAGAGCAAACACGGAGCTCAGTTAAGATCAGAAGTGGGATCAGGTGCCATGGAGGAGTGAGCATCCCCTGCCGACCGGTCAAACCCGCCTTGTGCTCCTTGTCATGATCAGGGAATAACGGAAAAAACCCGTCGTCAATTCAGTGTACAAATAATGGACTAACAATAAGCATGAAAAACGTCAGTCAGCATTTGATTTAACGATAAATTACATTTGCTGACAAGGTCATTGTATTGACCATAAAACTTACGAAATGATGATTTTATATTGCGACTGCTAATATTCTTGTTTTATCAACTTGCTTGTCAATAATTTACCTCGTTTTAGAAATAGTTTATACGCAGAGCAAGCTCTTGCGTATCACATCAACTGAGATGTATACACTCCGTATGCAGGCGATGAAGGTGTATTGTTGCATAAATAAGGGAAGATGACAATAGAAAAGTTAAAAGTTAATGTCATCACGTTTATCATAATATGGCTTGGTTGTTAGATAACCATTAAGATCTTTTTCAAGCAAAATACGAGGGTTGTCCCAGAAAAACGCGAACTTTTTGAATATTTTAAATACTATTCAACCAAACCTAATAATTTTTGGTATGGTGTTGGGAAATCATATTTTAGATGTTATGATAAAATGTTATAGGCATGTGAAGTCATATGCAAATAAAAACAGAATTTAAATGATGTTAAATATCGGTGGTCGGCGCACGACAATTTTTCGACTTTTACAAATGACATTGTGATTGAAGTTTTCTTTGTTATCAGATTATATGGCAATATAATATAAAAGATTTTACTATCATAAATACTCTACGATTTGGCGTACTTGTGTTTAAAATTTCATTTATTTAAAATCATTAATGACAAATTTATGACCATATATAGCAAAGCGCTTTGAATTAGACATTGTCAAAAATGGTGACGTTAAGCTGTGATGCGGAGCACCAAATTATCAAGCAGCACTTCTGTTGAGCGGGATATGACTCCTGCATATAGAAAAAAATGTTAACGATGAAAGAACACAAACATAATATGGGGAACAGGTTTAAATCTAGTAGAAGAGGTTTTTAGGTTGATTTGACTGGTTTTCTGATAGAAGAGAATAGAAATGTGCACATAAATAAAGACTAACTGAAAAGACAAGAGTGGGACGTCATAGGCCTACGTGAAAACCGCTGTTAAATAATTGGATAAGGTAGCTTTATGATCGGGATAGTGAAATTGTCTATAGAAAGAAATACTCCCCCCCCCTTAATCTTTTAGTAACACTTGTACATGACTTGGTAACTAAAAATAATGAAACACTTTGCCGAATGGGTGCTAAAAATGAATATTTATAGAGGCACACTTTTCGTAACAATTCGTAAACACTACGAGATATGTTTTGACGACGTCAGTGTTGCGCCGACAGCTAATTTGATAGATTCCTTTACATAAGAGGAAAATTTTATTTATAGAGATATTTCTTTGAAATTTTTAGACATTATTCAAAACATGTTGATCATGATGTATGCCAATTTTTAACTTTATAGTCCTAGTAAAACAAAAGATATTAAAAATGTTCGCGTTTTTCTGGGACAACCCTCGTAGTCATAAGAACAAAGGAAAAAGAAAAACAAAAACAACTAGCATTACTACTAAACTCCTAAACACTATATATTTACAAACTTAGTTACATGTTGAATTGCAAATTTTTAAGAATACTATAATTAAAGAAAGAAATCCGGACCGCTATGAAATACGTCCGGTCTATCGGGTATGCTCGGGTGAAGTGCGATTTACATAATTGAACGAATTAATTATGCTAATTAATTACGACAATCAGTACATCGTACATTGTTTCATTCTCTCAATACGGCGTAACTATACTTGATAGAGAATAATCAAAGAAAAATGATACAGAGTCAAAAGGAATTTGAATTACCCTATATATATTGGATATATTGGATTGTTAAAATTTTTATATAAACATGGCTAAAGTTGTTAATTTTTAATATTCTTTTTTTTAAGTTGATTTTACAGCTATCCTAAAGTATTTGAGAGTTGTATTATTAATGTATCCTAAGTTGTTATTGTCAAGATTTTTTTTACTAAATGTTTGATTTAATCATCTGTCTTAAAACATTGTATCTGGGTGGTCCTGTCATTGTATGACTTGCGTGCCTACAGTAAAAAAAAATCATTTTTGAACACATGCATCTACATTTTAATGATACAAAAGGGTTTTAAAGAAGGAGAGCATTGAAACTGAGAGCAGATAAAAATAGTCATTCAATCTCTTTAATCTGTATGATGGTGTCAAACTTGAATAAAGTTAGATTTTCAAATGACCTGCAATCGCTTCAACCCAGACAATATCCGTTCCTACAACAATGCTTTTTCTTCTATCAAATAATATGACGCATTTAATTTCACGCTATGTCTTCTTTTAGATATATCATATTCCACTTTATCTTCTGTCGGCATCGTCAGGATTTAAAAACATTTCAAATTGTCTGTCTCCCTCATTTCTGTCCGATGAAATTATGAGCTTCCCCTTTACCTTATTTTAATATTGCTATTATTCTACGTCGAAGAACTTGGTTTTAATACTTTATATTTATTTAAAAAGAAATGAAATACATATTTTATGTCACTTTGAATTGCATTTTCACCAACACATTTACACGATAACGTACCACACTGTAGTCACTTTTTGAGATTTGAAATGATAAATATGTGTGAAAAGGGTAAAGATAACAAAGGATGGCCATTCTAAAAAATAAAAACCAAAAAAATTTGACAATAACAAATTTTGTATTTGTTGATGCTCACCAGCAATTTGCTCTTGGGACATTAAGGACAGGTGATATAAATAAAATGGATGCCTGAATTGGTATATATTTTTGGCCTTTTTGAGTTGTTAATGATTTTAATAACATTTTTCCCCAAATCATTAGATATTGATATTTTGTTCTCTCACGTTCAAAATTCTACCTCTCTACAACTACATTTATTAACTTATACATCTATTTGGCACTTTATATCCCACTGGAGTAAATGAATTAATTGATTTTTTTTCCTTTTTTTTTTTTTGCAAATGGCAATTTAAGACTTAAGTATGTGAAGTGACGGTGATAGTTTTACCCACCTGAATCTAAATTTTATTGAAAGAAATGGGTTTTGAAAAAGGAATGCATTGAAACTGATAGGAGAAAAAAGGAGGAATTTAATCTCTTTCATCTGAAAAACGCTGTCATGTTTGGGTGCAATTACACTTCAACATGACCCGCAATTTCTTTCACCCAACGTTCATATTCATTCTTTTAAAACACCTTTTCTGCTCTCACATTAAACGATACATTTAATTTAACGAGCTAGCGTCGTTCACATAAATAACATCACTGTAAATAACATATTTTCCGAAACAGTCAATATTCATTTTTCCGTTGGTCTAATTCCTATTTTTCAAAATATATTTATTGAAATACTTACAAAATGCAAACGGTTGACCATCTTGGCGGTGTTGTAAGTGTTGTGGATAAATTGTTGTACTCACCTCTAACAAGTGTTTAATTTAGCGACACTAAACAGAGTTAAAATTACGTGTGACACATAAATTATTTTCATTCTTTTTTATTCATAACACTAAGTATTATTTGTAAGTTTTCAATATACTGTAATTACTTTTCATTTTTTTTATTTATTAAAATAAATTAATACTATGCACATGATGCTGGAAAGTCACTTTTGCACACAGGTCAATTATTTGCATGAGATATAATTCTCAGCTAATTGAACACTCAGTAGGAATAAACCCCCATTCTAAATTTTTAGCAGGCCCATGGTTCTACCCACCTTTTTTCCGAGTCTAGATCGCTATTGTTGATTTAGTATGTGATATTTTTTTAAACCAAAAGCCGCTCCTCAAGACATTCCTTTTTTGTTGCATTACGATCCATTCCAACCCCCTTTTTTGAGAAGTTTTTAACGCGCTTGAAATCACTGCACAACGCTCGAATGTTTCGAACTTAAGGTCGCTCTTTTTGAAACCCATTATTAATAAATATCTACCTTATATCAAAACAATGGTTTCTTGTCTATTGGTTTCACCTTGGATATAAAATGAAACCCATGGATTGCGACTGTGAATGGTTTTTTAGTCGACAATATAATAAAACTATAAATCTGAGACTCACATGTTGTAAAGATTCGATCCAAAGTGAAAGTAGAATATTTTTATGTTTGGGAAGTTTTATATCAAAACAGCAGAAGTGGGTTTTTTCCTAAGTATTGGAACATAAAACCCGGTGGAAACTATTGGCTATATACGAGGGCTGTTCAATAAATAATGTCCTGAACTGTATGACATACAATACAGTTATCATATAACATTAAACTTTTTCTAATAGTTGAATCTTTAATGAATTTATAACAGTTTATGTGACCACTTTTCTTAACATAGTTTCATTGTGAGAAGCTGGGAAACAAGGGCTTTTCGAGGCTTTTCGAGGCTTTTCGAGACACTGCATTATAAATGAATGGTAAAGAATCGGTAAACTCGAGTGAAAATAAAAGCTTCATCAAAGCTCCTTTAAAACTTGTTTAAAATATAAAAGAAATATTCACTGAAATATGTGACATTTACAGCAACTAATACCTGTTTTATAAACAAATAAGCAGGAGGATTTCAATGATAAAAAATTATATAATGGGCATCAAAAATTGGTACCGTCCTTGCCAACAAAAAATTATAACAACTTATGTACTGTTTGCCAAATTTCAACAAATAATACTTGATGATGTAGGATTGACTTCAAGACACATAGCAAATTTGATAGGCATCACATCGGGGACAGTTTACACTTTTTTAAAGAAACGTTTGGCGGTAAAAAAGCTTAGTACTCATAGGTCACCCTATATTTTGAAAAATGAGTTAAAACGACAGCGTGTACAAATGTCTTACCATTTAAAAAAAAATATCAATAATGTGAGTTATCAATGTTGTTTTGATATTGAAACGGATAATTGATCTTGAATCTATTGCTTAAAATCATCAAAACAAAATTTACGATAAGATGTACTTGACAAAACAGCAAGGTCTGTCGAGAGCAAAGAATTGCAAGAGTACAAAGACAAATTTATATGCAATTTTCTTAAATATTAGTGGTATTTTTGTTCAAATTCGTATTCGAAGAGACAGTTTTATTTCTGGAGGAGTCTAGAAAGCAAATTGTTTGCAAAAAAATCGAAAGGTTTACAAGGGGAATGACCAAGAATCAGGAATCCACTACATTGAATTTCTCCATGACAGCGTCAAACCCGCATGTCCTGAAAAGTAAAGGGGTTTTCGGGATAAACGGATAGTTAATATTTTTTCACATTAACAATATTCGCCAGATATTAGACCTTTCGACTTGTTTCTATTTCCAAACTTGAAAAAACACCTTTAAAAAGGAGGAAATCATTGGATCTGCCATTTTCCAGTATACTAAGGGTCATACCCAAAAATGAGTTCTACAAACAATCAGAAATTGGATAAAAAATGTTAAGGACATGTGTTTTAATTAAGAGAGATTAATAAGTTAAATAATGAAGATTAATCATTGAAAAGTGTCTTTTGCTTCTTTCCGAGCACCGAGGACATTATTTATTGAACAGCCCTCGTATTTTCAAATTGACACTGTCACTGTGCTTTATTGTTTGAGAGCAAAGACTAAAAAATACTCTAAACAAGATGTGTTGTGAAACGCTATGCGCCCTGTGGCAACAAAGTTCGAAAAAGATTTTTTTTTAGCATAAGGATCAAAGTCAAGGTCACAAGGTAATTGACTTTATCATTGAAAGAACTAAAACAGTTGAGTATGCATACAAAATATGAAGTCAATCTCCTACGGTTTAAAATTTATGGCGAAAGTTTAAGTTGACAACATAAAGACAAACAGACAAATGGATAAACAGACAAACAGACAGACAGGACAAAAACAACCCATGCCCGGATCTGGGCACACAAATAAATGGGAATATTAAATCATTATTATTGAAAATTTGTACTTGTACAAACTTTGTGCGTTTATTTATTATCTAATCATATCTTAAAAAGTACGATATTTTACATATCTTTTTAAAATTCATACATGTATGATGTATCAAAGAATTTAATATTGCTAATAAGGGCGTTTACAACAGGCACTTATTTTGTATATAGAGCATCCCCTCCTTTCTCTTTCCACAGTATAACAGATACCTTTCAGGCACTCTCCGCTTCAAGCTCGAATATTAATCAATCATTGATCTTTTTTAATAAGTTTGCATTGACAGGCTATATTTCTTTTCTTATAAAATGTTTCAGACGTCCCTCGTCGATTTTCTTTCTTGTAAACTCTTCATGTATTCCTCGAATATTACTTCAAGACATAGCGGAAAACATATATTGTGAGAGAGGAGGAGTTTATGGTAAGGCACTTTCATTTCCTTTTTTCTTACATGTACTTTGTTACAAGAAGTATGTGTTTCTCAAGGAAAAGTTATCTGGTGGCTGCCTTTTATATTTTCTACCTGGTACCAAACGGCTTCCCTACTTATGACTGCATGTTGGGTTTTCCCAACTATGGGTTGTGAAAAGTACAGTGGTAAATAAAATAAATAAATTCTGAAACACAATGATTCAAGATACATTACGATATGGTCACACCCCCCCCCCCAACCATACGTACATGTAATGCATCCTAAACCATACAAAAAATGAAATTCCCGACTTTATGGTTCCTCCTTAATTTTAATGGATTTTATAAACCTTAAAAATAATAATGAAATGATATGATAACTGGTATCATCGAGAATAACAATAATATATATAGATAAGATTTAAACGGTGTTAAAAAAGGAAAGAAAAAACTCAAAAAAAAAAATTCAGTCGGCCATAAAATGATAAAAAGTGTCAGTTGAAAATTTTATTGTATCAAGTCCTTATAATGCAGGCAGAAGGTGAAGTGGAATATGATTTTTGAACGAAGTTATCAACTAAAATTAAATATATCGTGTTATGTGAGAGCAGATTTTTTTTTACTGTAGGCACGCAAGTCATACAATGACAGGACAACCAAGATACAATCTTTTAAGACAGATGATTAAATCAAACATTTAGTAAAAAAAAATCTTGACAATAATAACTTAGGATACATTAATAATACAACTCTCAAATACTTTAGGATAGCTGTAAAATCAAACTTTAAAAAAGAATATTAAAAATAACAATTTTAGTCATGTTTATATAAATAACTTAAACAACTTATTTTTTTATTTACCGTTTCACACAAGCGAATCGTTGTTTTGAATGAGGACTTAAAACCCCCTAAAAATTGATCAAATGCAGCTTATAATGATTTAAGATATATTGAATTGCTTTTTGATGAATAAAATTTCTAAGAATTGTTTTGATATAAACATGTCTGCTTCATGGCAAAGTACCCAAAAAAATCAATTTCTTTTGAAAAAAAGTTAATTCATAAGTATTTTTTTTTCTAAAAGCTGAAACGCTTGTTAATGTTTTGAATGTAGCAAACAAAATCTGTCATTGTTTAGAGGATTTTCTTTTATGTAAAAGCATAACAAATACGTATCTTAAAACTGTATTTGAGGAAACATTCAATTTTTTTTAAATAACAAATTAAGAAATTTCAGATTATTTATATTTCTTTGTATATCTTTTTTTATCAGCTTGAAGAACCTTCTTTGTTAAGAATTTTTATAAGTAATTTTAGTTTATGTATCCTTCATTGGTTGATTCTCGCTGGAAAATAATGTGGAATCTTTGGAGTTTGTGGTGTCTAATATACGTTAATTAGCAGATATTTCTCTTTTACGAACTAATAACTTGAGATTTCACGGTCATATTTTCTTCTGCAGGTAAAAAAGCATACAGGAAATAACGTCTTGCGAAAATGCAAACTGAAACGTAAAGCAGTCATCCATTCAACAGGCTCGTCGTTGCTTAACTTGCCTGAAGTAGAGTGAGACTTCTTTTGATCTTTTATTAAATATAAAGAGACTCTTTCTTTTTTTGCAGTGATCAAATCCAATTAGAGTTTGTATATTATTTTCAATAATAAAGGTTTTTTTTTTCATTTACAGAGAAACCTTACAATAATCCTACAGAAACCAGACAGATCTTAATCAAAGAAAACTCGATTCGTGCATTTTTACTTAGTCCTATTTAATATCTACAATATTATGTTACATTTTGTGCAATTGCAATAAACGATTAACTGATACGGAATCTTTGGAATAAAAAATGGAACTTGAAACAAAGAAATGTTTACTGATTATATTTTTCGTGCACCAAACATCAATTTATGTTGATTGCAGGAGCACAGTTTTTAATTATAGCATAGCCCTACAGAGTAAAGAGTAATCTTTCTTAATGAATTTTAATAATTTAGTATATTTCATGATTGTTTTGTACTTCTTCATGTTAAACCATTTATTTAGAATGCTAACTAAATCATTATGTAATTTTCAACATATTCACGCTGATACTGAACGTCCCAGGGAAATAGGACATTTGTAAACAAGACGACTCACTGGTAAAAGCCTTCTTAGATTAATAGCAATATTCTAGACCAAGAAAGATTACTCTTTCATTGCTGCTCCCATTCTTCTCATTTATTTTATTTTGTGGAAAAAAGCTATATGTTAGAAAGAAAATCGTAGGAATCAAACTAACAAGTAAACATTTGACGGTGAAAATGGAAGAGGGTTTTATGGTCAATATAATCAGGACAATAGTTTGACTGCTTGATGTCGAGAGTATAGAAGATCTTTAAATAGATATTGCTATTTTATTTGTTTAGCCCAACACTTAGGTTTAAAGAGGACAAGGACAATAAAAATCACACGGTTTGTACTAATTCTCCAACTGATGCTATATATTTAAATTGACTACAATTAGTTATGGAGTTCAAGTACAAAAACTGAAAAAAAATTACATGCAACGGACGATGATAGACGAGAGCACAAAAAATAGGTTACGAGAAAGAATAGGTTAACTAAAAAAGAATTTATTAAGCCAAAGATATTTATCTTGGGGACAGCCTGAACGTTATAAAATTCTGGGCGGAAAGCTATACACATTTTACCTTTAGTTTAATCAATATTTTATCATGTAAGTAAGAGTATATAATTGGATTGGACATCAGACCTCACGCATTTTACCTTAAATCAGTATAAATTTCAATTTTAAATAAAAAGTCTTCTGAATTTTAGAAAACTTATGATAAGGTTTCCTAAAAAGAAGGTTGCAGATATAATCATGATAATCACAGTTTGCATAATCAATATTTTGTAAACATCTCGAAATTTTCGAAATTTGGTAAATATATACACTGTACATATGAAATAATTTTTGTTTCTGAAAATTTCAGACACAAGCTCGCATATCAAAAAGTTTATGTACAACAGACTTCTGTGATTAAAATAATTGTAGTATTTCTGAGGTTTTTTTATTGGCCTGGGTTTTTAGAAGAGTGCTCTTGAAAAAAATGTATGTTTTGATCTCGAATGTGTACCCAGATTTTATCTTGCTTGATGTATCATATTTCACCCAATGTAGGTTATGCCAAACACATTGATATTTGAAAGCACCATCATCCCATGCTCGAGTAAACAATTTTACTACGTTTTGTTTACAGTGCTTAAAATATTCCCCTTGCCCTTGAAGTTATTGAAACCGATATGAACGTGTTTAATACTTATAAAGAAAATATTTAAACATAATTCCTATTTGTTTCTTCAGTTTATTGAGAGTAAAATTTTCTTATTCTAATTTTTGGGGTTTGTTTTTATTTTCATATTTATTTTATTTTAAATAATTATATTTTTTGATCGATCTACCCTCGTAGTTTTTTAGCTTTAATCGTCCATGTTTACAAATGGTTAGAGTTTAGGAGTAAGGAGCTGATTCTTATGTTGCCAGATTGAGTAGTACCAAGGGATGCCGAGACCGGTTGTTCGGGAGAAACCTATAAACCGAGATTCCTTTTCGCAATAAATGCAGCAAAAAAAACCCCACTGATCAATGGCTATGTCTGCCGATAATATAGTGGATTTCTTTATATCAGGTAAAAACTGTGGATCACTAATATTTGAGAATCTTATCTTGGCAAACATTGGCTCTTAAAAGCAAATGATACAGATTAATTATTATTTTACCTTATTGGTGAGGGTAAAATTTATTTTCAGATTCAATTCAAATAAAAAGAAAAAAAAAACAATTTTGATAAACAGATTGGCAGGAAGAGGTATTGGGTTGAATTGGAATGTTTTCTTCTTATACAGTAAAATGCTGTAATGAAGTCGCTGGGACCTCTTATTTTGCGATTTTTTTATATACGTATAAAAGACACATATGGCAAATTCATCTGGATTCTTATTAGTTTCTTTCTAACCCAATTTTTGTTGCGAGCTTTCCTAATAACTGTGTTTTACTTTTTTTTTAATTTCTCAAAAATCTTTTACCTCGAAAAAAAAACATGATGACTATACAAGCTTTGAGGCACAAATGGATTTTCTCCATTTTTTTTTCGTTCTTCAGCTCAGTTTTCTTCATCCTTGATCAGGGCTTCCGTGATTGATCTGTACAAAGAAGTATATTCTTGTTTCAGTTCATACCACAAATTGACTTTTTTCATTGGGTTTATTTCTTGTCTGACCACAAAAGTCACAAAGATATTGCTGTTTCTTCTGCGGATTCTATATATCAATAAAAGAATGAGGAACCGGATTGTACATGTATAAAAAGAAGCAATTCTGACTGATATACTGAAAAGAAAAGGACCGCATCTTCAGTTGCTTACAGATAATAGGGGCGGTAGATTTCTGATAATTTAATTTTTAAAGATATGTCGAAATCTTCTAACATGTGTTTTTAGTTTGAAAAATGAATAATATAACAGGTTGTTAATGCTAAATATAATTTAATTATATAGACATTAAAATACAGTGATTAACAATTTAATTATATCTTTCGAGAGTAAGAAAAGAAGGTGGAGTGAACTGATATCACAAATAACATCTTCATCCTTATATATTTTAAAATTCAAACATTTTATTCTTAATTTACATAATAATACAATTTAATGATTTATATGTGACTTATATGCCGGATATATGTAGGGTCTACTGTTTTTTGGGAGAAAAAAACATTTTGTTTCTAATTTAACATTTTTTTTCTAACAAGTCACTGAATTAAAATACTTAAGTTGAGTTACATGCATGTCAGCACCAACATTCTTTAACTTGTTTTCATGCAAAGAAACTAAAATAGAAGTCGGGTCTAATTGAACATGATTTTTTGAATGACACGACACGTTTGACAAGGTGCTTTCAAAATATCTACAACTGTCACTTTAAGCACATGTAAGCATGAAACATAATATTTTAGTTCTTGAAGTAATACGACCCCTATATTGTATGCTAGCATTTACTCTTTTAGCCAATCAGTATATCTTTTTATATAATACAGTGTTTTTACTTATATAATAGCTTTAGCGTAAATATACCTCTAACAGCACATCAATTAGCCGAGAGAGATTACTCTTTAAAAAACTTAGTCAAGTTTATAAAACAAAAATCAGAGGAGGGATATAAATATCAAGATATAGATCCCCGGGTTCTACATTTGATTTAAATTTGTTTTTTCTATCTTCCTCTTTGTAATAAGACGCATAACAGGTTTGAAATGTTTATTGAACAATTAATATGACACAGTTAAAACAAAGTATAAATGAAACGCACTAAAATAAAATTACTAGCTGGTAAAATCCAAATAAAAAAATGTTATAATTATATATGCACTCCAAAGGAATAAGTCTAATGAGCATATGGCAAATTATGCTCAAAGGAAAAAAATAGAAGTTCAATACTTCTCCTGGGGACAAATCGTTCCTGGATGTAAAAAAAAAAAAACAAAACTTATGTTTTAAAATATTCGAGTATGACAAATGGCACAACAAGCCAACGCTTCTGTCAAAGCAATAATTATTCCACAAAATAAATGTTTATAATATGTACACATGATAGAAGAATTCACTTAACTCCATGTTATTCATCTTTGATTCTTTTTACATAGTTTTATAAAAAATCTCAAGTTAAGATATTTTGGCCATGATAAATGTCGCAAAAATTCGACCTTTCTGTCATAGTAATAAATATTCCACAGTTTCAAATCAAACCTAATTTTTTTTATGTAGAAATGATTATCAGTTCATTAACAATGCGCGCATAAATTTTGCACAGTCAGTATTGAAATATCATCCATCGTCAGGCAATGCTGACTGTTGCTGTGCTGCAGATGTTTAATCATCATTCTCCGCGAATGAATTTCAACTTATTGACAAGAAAATATAAAACGCAAAACAGAATAAAGTAGTCATATCAAAAGGTTCGAATCATTAAGCATCGCCTATGAACCGTAATCCACAAATTCTTATGGCAGAAATTAAATGAAAGCAAAGACTTCGAATCAATAATGGTGATGGTTATTTTGGTCAAGGGCTTCCGTTGATCACAGTTAAGCCATATAAAAAATTTGTCAATTTTTTTTTTACAATTGTTTAAATTTTGAGATGCGAAAATTTATAATTACATGGTAAGGAAACCATTGTTTCTAAAATAATGTGCAGATTTCATTACTCAATGAAATCTTCAAACACAAATGTCAAGAAAAAAATGAGCTAAATATGAAGTCGTGTCACTCACTTCCAAATGAACGATTTAATTCAAATGCCACCTATGATGTTGATTCTTGTAACTTTTGATAAAAATGACAAATTTTGAGCTTTAACAATTAAATTATTGAGATCTGATTAAGATTTCATGCAGGTCGCATGTTAGGCGCATGTTCATGAATTATTTTTTTTTTAAATTTATTTATGTAATTGCAAAAAACATACACCAAGCTCTCTCACTCTCATACCTGTTGGAGAAGATAAATACACACACATGATCAAACATATGATAAACATAGGATAAATACACGACATCAACATACATATAATATACATACATGTACATATAAACTGTGTTAATGTGCCCCCCTCCCCCGTCTTGATTTTATTAATTTAGAATCTACACTACCCCAGGATGCTTCCATCTAAGTTCTAAGTTTTACCTTTCCTGGCCCACGGGTTCTTGAGAAAAATATTTTCCTGTATATTTCTATATAAAAATCGGATTCCCTTTTGTGGCACCGCCCTACCCCGGGGGTAAGTATTTTGACAATTAAGATTCTACACTACCCGAAGATGCTTTCACATGAATTTCAGCTTTCTGGCCCAGTGGTGCTTGAGAAGAAGATTTTTAAAGATTTTACCTAAATCTTTCTATGCAAAAATTGGATTTCCTATTATGGCCCCGCCCTACCCCAGGGGGTCATGATTTTTACAATTCGGAATCTACATTATCCCAGGATGCTTTCACACAAGTTTCAGCTTTCCTGGCCCAGTGGTTTTTGAGATGATTTTTTAATGATCCCACCCTATTTTTGTCTTTTTGATTATCTCCCTTTGGAAGGAGACCTGGCCCTTTATTTTAATAATTTAAACTCCCGATCCCCTAGGATGCTTTTACCAAGTTTGGTTTAAATTGGCCCAGTGGTTCTTGAGAAGAAGTTGAAAATGTGAACAGTTTACAGACGGACGGACGGACAGACTACGGACAAAATGTGATCAGAAAAGCACACTTGAGCCTTCGGCTTAGGTGAGGAAAAAAGATATCTCAAACGTAACCGAAAAAACCTCCTTCTGTGACTATAATTCAAATCTAATAGCTGTTACGTTCTTTTAGGTCCTGTGCAACAACATTCAAAATTGTAATTCATTGTACTCAATACTTTAAAATAATTGATCTTATAACTGCTGACCATTGTTATTGATTTAGAATGATTTTTTTTTTTTGCTTTGACAAATCCAAAGTATTAATATTCCAAATACAGATAACATAAATGTCAAGATACGTTCTTAATAATGTTTATTAATATGTTATTGATTTTAAGAATTTTACGAGTAAGAGTCATGATTCGGAGCCTCTTTCCCTTCAGGCTTCAATATCATTTTAATGTCTTGCATATCCGATAAGAGGGAATGCAACATGTCTTTTTGTGATTTTTCTCGCTCACATTCTTCTTTCACTTTTTCAATAATAGCATCTTCATCTTCCTCTTTTAGGGTCAGCTTTTGAATGAAATAAATTTTATCCAAATACTTCTTCCCAAGAAAGGTTTCCAACCTTTGGCAAATATCTGATATCAACAACCAGGTGTTATCAAATTCCGTCTGCGATGTCGAAGCTGAGCATACATGTGCAGTCAAACTGTTACGGATTGACCTTATTCTCTCAATATCATCACCAACAGTTATGTCTCCTGTTTCAGGCTCCTCACCCCATTTTCCTTTTGATGGTTTAGGGATCTTTGAACAAACGTTTCTGATCAAAGTGTATGTTAATGAAATATCAAAATTCTGATATCCAGAATTTTTTGAATCAAGTAAAAGGTGTTCTTGCTCTGGGCGCATTCTTTTAAAAACAGGCGACGCTTTCACTTTGTTAAAAATATGAGAAGGGTGTATCTCTAGCTCTAGGATGTCTCTGCACGCTTGACTTAACACATCGTTTGTAGCCATTCCAAGTTTTGCAAATCTAGATCGGTCGCTAAGGTCTGCGACAGAAGCCATTGCAAAGCAAAAATCGCTCGTCCTCATCTGAAAAGAAGTTCCTTGTATTTGTAAACTTGAATAAGCCAGATTAAAAAAACAACATAGACTACGTAAAAAAAGGTAATTGGTATATTAAAACTTGACCTTTTACACAAGTTTCATTGTTGTCTTATGGTAATATATTTATTGTATTGTTGTGGAAAGGGTTTGATATCATCGCCCCTTTTACCAAACTACACTATTCATCTCCCAAGAAATAGGGTATTGAATAATTTACTTATTTTGTTTTTTAATTATTTTTTCAGGTACGTTTATTGATTAAAACATCTTTTTTTGAACAACTGATAGGGAATAAAAAATAATTACCTTTTCCCAGAATCTCCTTGTTTCGTATACGTCTACTGGATGTTTTCTCCCCAGAGGGCAACATGGACATTGGATGTCATTATTTAATCTACAAAGTTCTTCCTCTGGTATAAACGACATCTCTTGACATTTGTATCCCCTCTGGAAACCCCCATTTGTCTTTTCAGAGAATATTTTTGTGAGCTCGTTTAAGGCATTATGTATTAAGGAACCTATTTCACAGGAGACATCAGTATCTATCACCAAAGAGCTGGGTTCGACAATTACTTGCAACTGAATATCTTTATTGAATATACGGAGCATAACAGTGTGGTTTTTGTACTCAAACACCGCAGCTGTTTGAAAAAGACATTTGCCATCTTCATCTGATGCAACATTCCATTTAAGGGAACTCATGCAATAGGCTACGAGCCTATAAAACACAAACATTGCAAAGGAAATGAATCGAAAGCACAAAATTGATGAGCCTTCTGAATTCGGTTTGATAATGTTTTGATCAAATTCCTTTTTGTTCATGCAGGGTACATACCAAGACGTTGCATTATCAATATCACCAATAGTAACCAACATTCGGAGTCTCTCCATGTAAGCCATTAGCTCATTTTTGTATCTGATGAATGATACTGTGTTGTGTATGTCTGATTTTTCGTCTTTCCAAAGAGCATCAACTAGTGTGCTGTAAAGCTCTCCTGTCTGATTAAAATGCTCCCATTCTTCTAAATGTTGTCGCCGGCAGTCTTTATTAATGTGCTTCTTGTCCGCTATAAGCTTAGAAAATGCATTAGAGAACCATTGAATGCCAAGAATTACATGCGTTCGCGTAGCTTCTCCATGGAAATACAAAAACAATCCATGAGAATGGAAGAACGATAGAAAGTGTGGAACTTCTTTGTTGCTTTCTAGGCGATATTCCTCAGGGAGTTTTTTATTCAATTCTTGAATTTCATCAAATGAAATGATTGGTTTTCCAGTATCTTTTAGGAGGTGTTCCAGTAGGGCCCAAGACGAGGGAACTGGAATTTTTGTGTTCAGTTTATCCGATACAATGTCCACAATTGCGTTTTTCAACGACTGTAAATCCTGTAATTTTTCCTTTTCATTCATTTCTATAAGTCCGAATGCGAATTCGTCTTCCTCTTTGCTGGAAAACTCAGAGAGCCATAGCCTGTCCTCTCGTGGTAGTAATCTCCACAAACCCTCAAAAAATTTCTCTATGTCCTAAATTGAATGGTCATTTTTATCAAATTATTTTTATCATCGTGAAGTAATCAAAAATTCTTTTAAAAACTTGCATGCCTCCTAATATTACTACAGAAACTGAGATCCCTGCTGATAAGCTGATACACTCGCTACAGTTTTATTTTAATTATCTATTCAAATTTTGTAAATATGACATTGGACTTCCCAAAAATACTTTTGGTTGAAAACATTGATAATCAAAGATTACGAAGCTCACATTGACGAATATTATGCGTTAGTAAGACAAAGGACAAGATAGGGTAAGACCAGTATTTGGCCCCCGATTTGGGGTGTCCATCAGAATGATCCAACAGTTTATCCATAGAGACCTGTTGTCACGCCTGCCACAAAATAAGTATTTGTTTTAAGATTTGGAATATACAGGGGTAACAGTGAGGTCAGAATAAAGGTCAATTTTCGAAATTTCTCATTTTTATGCAAATTTTCATCAATTTTAATTTACAGCACATTTTCTTTCGGAAAACATAGAGCACACGCTTGCCTATCTACCAAATTTATATATTTTATACAATAATATCAGATGCAGTTTATGTGTGGAAATCTCAGATAGGCAAGCTTGTGTTCTATGTTACCAGAAGAGAAATGTATCAGAAATATGATGAAATTCCACCAGATTTGAGAAAAGTCTGGAAAATGCCCCATTTCTGACCCTCTAGTGGCTTCCATGTAAGCACTTAATCAAAGTTAGTGCTTGTTTTGAGGTAAGCATCATTTTAATTTCTTAACTACAAACTATCACAATTTTACCAGTGTTCTGATTTTTACAGCAAATAAGGGGCCAGATTCGGCTGTTACCCTATTTTGTCCTTTATTTTTCTAGTTAATGTCCAGTTTTACATCAATATCTACGCAAATACGGTTTAAAAAATACAAATGATTTTATAGAGTTTTCTAGGTAAACGATTGTACAAAGCCCGACAACAATACCTTAAATGGGGTATGTTAAATGGGGTTCTAGTAATAATTTTGTCTTTTTTAAGCGGTTTTGTGAAAATCCGCTAACAATTTAAAAGCAAAATTTGCATTCTTCTTCATCACTACTAAATACAAAGAAAATGAAATGACTCTGTTTAGTCTGTGTATTAACAATATAAATTGTGTATTATAAACTCATTTTATGATAATCGGTATTCAGAGGTATATTAAACGTACTCAACTTTATCTGAGAGACAAAAGTTCCTCTCTTTTGCAATGTGAAAAAAACCCTGTGTTCCCCGAAATGTTATGCTGACCTTATTGAAATACCTTTGGACAAACAAAACGCCCGCTCCAGAAACCAATTATACTATATTCTGTACTTTAAAAATACCATTAATATATTAAAAACACATAAGATAATATTTTCATGTCATTCTGAGGTAGAGGAAAACTTTTTAAAATACAAACAGTCCAAAAAATGAATAGAACACTTACATCTTCAGTTTTTCCTTCTGCATGTGTGATAACAATAAGTACTGGTGCTTCAGGACCGCTAAATAATTTGATGGAATCCAGCCAGAATTCTATATACCCTTTTAAGTAAATAACATTCATTAGTATTCATTATATACAAAGAGATAGCTTTCAATTTTTTTTTGTTGGGGGGGGGGGTGTTCAATATCTTTCTCGAAGTAGCAAATTTTCGCGAGTATATGCAACAATGTATTTTATCAAACTTTTCAATATTTCCTAGTATGGAATTTTTTTAAATGGGATAATTTGAAACATACGAATACCCGTACATACTTTTATAAGTCCAAGTAGAAAAAACGGATCTTGGTTGTTGTTCTTGGTTGCCGCTGACATCTTCAAAGTTCTTTGTCATGTCCAACACAAGGATATAGAAAGCATCAGATCTCATGTAAATCTGATGGCATGCATAGTAAGCAAACTGTCCAGCAAAATCGATCATACTGACACTTATCTCATTCTCCTGTGCGTCCAATATCTTTTCTATTACCTCCGGTGACAGTGTTCCAGCAACTAAAGCATTGCTTGAGACACTATTCGACCTATCTTCTGAGATATATGGAGGGTTAACGGGAGGTTTAACAGTACCCTCTTTCCCAACTCCTAATTCACCAGTCTCATTTTCTGTGTTGACTGCCATATCTTGAGGGGAATCTTCTATTAAATCATTTTTCACAGTAAGTGAAGATTTTGGTACTCTGATCAAGGGATTGCGAGAAAGATTTTCTGTAGCTAAAAGAAAACGGATTCGTATGATCAAGCTTTATTCATACAATTTTACCAAATTTCGGTCGTATTTTGTCCGATGTGTTTCATGCATTTTGTAAGGTCTTCGTTTTGTATACTAAATTTGACTACAAATATTCTTTCTGAATAAAACATGGGAGTCGCAGATGATATGAAAGGTCAACAGGGGATGCTTACCTCTCCTAGGGACCTGATCCCACATCTTTAATTCCACGATTTTAGGCCCCATTCAAAGAATGGCATTGTTAATAGATTTTTGATATCGATCGTTGTTCGATATCTACACCTTTATCCTTGACGAAAAGTCGTACAATTTGTTGGTATTGAATATTGAAAATTTTGGTGAGATTTCAAGATCCATCTCTGAGTTACAGATGCTCTACCTTAACCAAGTTATACGATAAACGTGACGACTTTAACTTTTCTATCGTCAACGTCCCTTACTTATGCAGCAATATACCTTCATCACCTGCATACGGAATGATATACATGTATCTCAGTTGATTCGATACGCAAGAGCATTCTCTACAATGTCTAAGAATTGGTAAATTTTTGACTGGCGGGTTAATGGGACAAAAATATTAGCAGTCTTATTTAAAGTCATCATTTCGTAAGCTCTATGGCGATACAATGACCTTGTCAGCAAATACAATTTATCATTGAGTCAAATGCTGACTAACGTTTCTATACTAATTGTCAGTCCATTACTTGTACACTGACGACGGATTTTTTCCGTTATTTCCTGATCATCACAACGAGCACACGGCGGGTGTGACCGGTCGGCAGGGGATGCTCACTCCTCCATGGCACCTGATCCCATCTCTAATGTATTTAAGGTCCCTGTTTGTTCTGCTCCTATATTGTATTGTTTTATTGGAAACATTAGGGAAAAGTATTCAAACATTTTTCATTATTCTAGACTTTGTGAAAAATCGATCGTTGCCAATATTTTGTCAATACTTAATTTAACATTTGAATGTTTTTTTTTCGTTTTTTTTTTTGTAACAATAGCAGTTCACTGTCACTTTATCAGAATCTGAGGGAAAAAAATCCTTCTTGAGGTGGCAATTTCTTATTTAATATGGTCATTACTCTAATGTTGATTAATTAATTGAGAAGTTTTTACAAAATTTAATATGTCTTACCTATTAAAGACTCATCTTTCACAGAAAATATATGTTCGTATACTTGTAGCCCTCTAGTTGATTTTATTTTTTTCATTTCTTCAAGACGTTTCCCCATAAGACTGTATAAAAGTGTTGTTTTGCCCGCATCAGCACATCCAACAACAATCCCCCTAGCATGACGTACTGTTGTCTTTTGAGTCCGCATGTGTCGCAAAAGATCATCAGCTGAGATTTCTGAATCAGATTTCAGAAATTAATTAAACATTTTAGAAGAATAGAGAATAGATTTCTCAACTTCATTCGATAATTTTTATTTTCATTGGCAACTAAGTATGCACATAGTCTTACAGAGTAATATTTGTATATCCTGTGGTATATCCCTGTATTACTTGTAACCTTTACTCAGTTATTAATGTCATGTTCTAAATTTTGTATTTACATCATCTCGTTATTTTCAATATAATTTTTATTAAATATTTAATGTTAAACATTATGGATATTAAACTATTTTATAAATAATGGTGATGTTATATGGGTCACTTTGGAGTAAGTTTGCCACAGAAACCAAGTTTATAAACTTGGCAACGAGGTGTTCCCGTGCTTTTAACCATCATCAATTTCTGTATAAGGTACATGTTTTTTAAATCAAGCTTTTCTCTTAAATATATACACATATATGTGCATGCATACATCATTTGTATTATTTTAATTTATCTTTTTTGGAGAATAAAAAATCTATGTACTGTATTTTTCCCAAAATATTAGTAACGAATTTTATTTGGCGTTACTTTGGTACATATGTAGTAACTAACTACTTGTATATATTTGTATGAAACTTTTCGATATCTGTACCTTTCTAATTCATTTTCAAAAATCCTATGATTTTCATCTTAAAATGTATTTGTTGATCAATTTTCAATTCTAAAATGCATAGAGGGAATTTTTTTTTTTTGCAGTTCCTGGAAATTTATTCGAGATTTACCAATTTCCCTATATAATATGATTAATTTTAAAAATGAAGTCTTAAGAATTACTGTTGGTAAATACACTGGACATTTTATTTGGAGAACTCATACACTTTTTTGAGCATTTTATATTATTCATGGCCTGATTTTCAGAACCTGAGGATCGGACTACCTTAATGTACGACTTACTCGACGAAATAATATCCTTCATTATCACCAGCAAGTTTGATAGTTATTAAAATGTTTGTTTCCAAGCAACATGTCCACTATAACAAATACGCATTTTTACGAAGGTATGACATGCACGTAGTAACTGTGTTACGCAATGATACCAGCACACGGATCAGAATTCAGCTTATTAACATTTTTCATAATATGTGATACTAATAAATCGGGAAAGACATGGATAAAACTTTTGCTATCATTATGCATTCTTTAGACTTCAATGTGACTTATACTACAGGAAGGAATACACCACTGCGTCACCATGTAACGTCTATAATTAGAAAATATGCCTCAATGAAAAAGTGAAAAGTTCAACACTACCCAATCACAGAATTAATTATTTAAGGTAGGATTCTTCTCGGGTTTCTGACTAGATGAAACATTAAAAGTATATTTGCTTATATGTCTCATATATTGAGGTGTAAGGAATTTAAAAGACCATATTTTTCTTTCCTCATCACAATTGTACAACTTTAAATAGAAATGGTAACTATCAGAGACTATATTTTTGGCGGAATGGTGTCGTATGAAAATGTCTTCTTTTTTGGAACAATGAATAAAGTTATAATTTTAACACAATCGAAGACTTGGAGAAATTTTCAATTAGTAAATAAGTTAGATTAATAATGAGGGACTAACCTTTCAAAACATGTCAAATAAATATGATTTTTCAAACAAACGAGAAATTAATTAGCTTTTAAACGCTTCCTACCAAAGTACAAATTTGAGCCAAAAATCCATAAAAAATATTTTTACTCTTTAAATAAACGACCAAAACTTTTTGTTTTTGTATCATTTTGTACATTTATAAGACTACCTTATTACACGTGAAAATAAGAAAAAGTTAAATATAGGAAGCGTATGAAAATGACTAATATATCCTTAAAAATAAGAAAAAAACAGAGAAAGATATGCCTATATCCAGTTAAGTTAAATTATTAATGTAAAGAACGAGGACGCTTTTGATTGGCATTCAGCAGGAATCTGGGCGTAATTGGAAAGTGAAAATTTGATCGACATGTCACACGAAATTTTATATTTTTTTTATTTACCGGGTTTCTGTGCAGCAGGAAAGGAAAATATTTTCCCAAAATTGAGCTTTGATTTAATAAAAAGTAACTTGAAAATTGGCCAGATAAAACATTTGGTACAAAATGGTACACTTTTAAACACCTTTTTCTAAATCTTTGGGTCTTCTCTCCATGATTTTCAAACGTTATTTGTGTGTATTTTGATTCAAAGAAACGAATACACATTATTAAAAAAAGGAGAGAAGACCCAGAGACCATAAAAAATGTACTTTTTCCCAAAAAATCCAAATGTGTGAATGTGGTGCTTCTTTGTCCTTTTTAAATCACCAGTATGTGTGTAGCGGTTATAGCTCAGTAAGTAGGGCTACCTGTTTAGTGCGCTCGATGCGAAAAGATTTTGGTTCGAGCCTGGCGTGGGGCTTTAATTTTTTTTTCATGCAAACAACCATTTATTTTGTCAGTTTCATTTTATGTCCTGATGTATTAAAATTTTGAATTAGATTAATTTTGGTTCAGTTTGGTTCTCGAGCGAAATCAATTCCAATCTTCTTTTCTATAATGTACATGTACACGTAGATTTTTGCATCTATGCAATGTATGCATTAAATATTTTACGTGTTTATTTTTTGTTAAACATTACTATGTTACAGTACCCGTAACGATGTTACAATATCACATGGTCTTTCAAACTAAATGAAAAAAAACCTATGGACGTGTTTGTAAAATTTAACCAGCCATGTTCAGCCAAACAAACCATGCATGGACATTTAAACCATAAATGTTTCGTACAAATGATTCCTGCAGATCACACGCCAAATGCGCCCATCTTCTTTGGTAATATCATGCTATAGACTTGATATAGTCACATGTTTTCATGCAAAAATAACAATCATTAAACTTTTGAAACAGAAGTAGGTATCACATAATTGGCAACAGTTATTTTTTTTATTCTTAATATCAAGGAAAAGGATAATGACCTTGACCTGACCTTGCCTCTAAAACCGGTATAAAACGGTCACATTTAATTTCACTGATACTATCACCTACTGATATTGTCTTCTTGGTTCTGATAGTCATGCCTCCAGTTGTTTTTGCGGACAAACAGACAAACAGACAGACGGACAGACAGATATATACCCTCGAAAAATCGTTTACTGGGGCATTAAATATGTACAGTTTTAATGTTAAATTGTCTTTTGCGATAAATACGCAATATATAGTTTTATTTAAGAATTCATGTGCGCATTATTGTGAATGTTGCAGCTAGAAACAAGGACTTTATTTTTATTCTACTATCAGCTTTAAAATACGACTGATCGTTTTTCTATAAAGAAACAAATTACGTCACCTTGTTGCGATTAAGCTATTCCATTTATCACCAACTGAGTGTAAATTTGTTTGTTTACCTGTGCCGGTAATGCAAACGATTTGAGCTCTCATCGCATAAAAACTAGTCACTTATCTATAATTGGTCTGTTTTTGGTACATATTTTGATCATTTTTTATTAATGAACGATGGCAAAATATCGATTTATTAACAAAGTCACCAAATTTCTATATGACGTATGGAGGTTCATGAAACAGCTCAGCTTCGCTATAAAAACCGACATTCAACAGCTACTTGATGTAATTTACAATATTTTGACTGCAAAAAAGGACAAATCAATGTGGTCTAATAAGTACTTCAATCTTAAATCGAATATCTGTTTCAAATGTATAGGTTTAAAACGTGTTTCTGATTTGATAATTTTTTTGATGTTATTCGTGATTATTGTAGATAAATGTCCACGTTTTTTCTTTGACCTCCAACATAATATTAGTAGAATTAATCTTAATGTTATGCAAACGTAGCTTTTTTTTCTTTTTTATTGAGTAAACATGATGTGTTTGTGAAAAACTAAGCGCCAGGCGGCAAAAAAAAAAAAAAAAATCGAAAAACCAATTTTAAGCATGAAGGTATTAATAAAGGCGATAAGGTCATTGACCTTGTTGTAATTTGAAAGAACTTCATCAGTAGATATATCTTCGTTGGTTCAAACGATATGGCAAAAAGTCGAAAATAAACTTTTTAGCTAATAGATCTCAGTCAAGGGCACAAGGAAATTGACCTTGGTGTCACTTGAAGACTACATAAGTAGTGTATGCACACCAAATAAGACGTCTCTATCAGGCACAGTTCAAAAGTTATGGCGAAGGTTAAATTTAACAACATACACACAAATAAAAAGACAAGCAGACAGAACAAAAACATTATATGCTACGGATCTGTCGATCACTTTCAATAATTTACTATAAAATGAAATTTGCGTCATTTATAAAATATCTGCTTCGTTAACTTCAGACAACATATTTTATTTTTAATTTTATAAATGTAAATATTGCATTTGAATTAAAGATATATTTGCCGTATTAGTGTTTTATTTTTAAAGAAATAAATATATATAGTGTCTCATCAAGCTATATCTGTTATATACTTTCTGCAAATAAGACAATTCCACTCTATCACTTTTAAAAGTTATGAAATATTATTTGGTAAAAATTATTTTGCTCTCCGAGTCGGATATTAAACCGCCTCTGATTGAAATATTCATGCATGATCACGTGGTCTCTCTGCTCACAGTAAACCATGGTCCAATCTCGTGAATGAGCCGAAAAACATGATGGTCTACTTCGCTTTTACTACAACACGTGGGTTAGGGAAATTTAGGATCGTATTTCAAATGACGGCTGGAAAGCCAATTTACAATTTCTTGAAACCTGTTTGAGAAAATTAGGATTGATTGTTTGATTGTATGTTGTTTAATGTCCCTTTCGAAAACTTTTCACTCCTATGGAGACGCCACCACTTGCCAGTGGAGGGCTACAAATTTTGTCCTATGCTCGGCACTCAGGGTCTTTGAGCAGTGAGGGATCTTTTTCGTGCCAGCACCTACTGCGACACGGGGCCTCGGTTTATACGGTCTCATCCGAAGGACCGGTCTCCACGTCCCGCAGTGGGATTCGAATCCGCGACGTAAGGATTGACTCCTTACTTCGCCACTCTAGAGCAGACGCTCTAACCACTGCGCCACGCGGGCGCCGAGAAAATTTGGAGGAATAGGTACTAATTGAGAATTTCCATGCTCACTTTAACAAACAAATACAGTTTTTCTGGTTAAAAAGTACTTTGAAATACCGCTCACAAAGTCTCCACAAGTAAATAAGTTTTTAAACTCGAAATTCGTAAAGTTGCAAGTAACTGGTGGAATAAGTTGCTCAGTTATTACTACATGTACATGAAGAAATTTGAAGTTTATGCATTTATAAAAAAAAGACTTAAGTTTCACAGTTTTTTTTATTTCCTCTATATCAATTCTCATGTGCATTGATTGTAGAACGTGTATTGAGTAGTATACTGTATGTTTCGAAGTTGTATTCGTTGTAAACATCGTCAATACGTGAGCACACCTCAGAATTGGTTGCATTTTGTACCGAGGAATAGTCACGGGAAATTGTCTTTTCACTTGTAGTACTGCACAGGGAAACTGTAAACAAACGGACCTGTACAATGGAGTGGGAAAGGCTCTAATTTTTATTATTATTGTTAATCATTTAATACAGTATTTTATGCTACGTTTACACTATGTTCCCGGCAACCACGGCAATCACGTTTCAGGCCGCCGTGGAAAAAACGGGACGGGCGTGAGAAAACTTGGGGCAACGGGATGGGCAAACGTAACTCATCGCGATTGCCGTGGATGCCGTGCCAGATTTTTAAACTGTCAAAAAATTTGCCACGGCGGCCACGTTGCAGATGTGAAATTTAGTAGGTCGTAGTAAAACGGAATAAACGCAACAAAACGCGAGAGCACGTAATAGACCGTAACAGAACTTGGACGCAGTCCGCAGTGGGACGGGAGAATGTATATTTCCATTCATCTCACGGTCCATTCACGTTTTGAGACGTTTTGCTGAGTTTAGTCCGCGTTCTGTCACGGCTAGTTCACGGTTTTTGTCCGTTTTATCACGTTCTGCCACGTTTCATCACGGTCCTCACGGCAAACTAGGGTGTATGGTAGCCGTTTCCTCGCGTTCAATCGCGGTTCGTCCCGGCATGTTACGGTTTATGATCCCGGTGCGTTGCGTTCTACTACGGCCTGACACGGCGCACGCGGTCTGAGAGGAAGCATATAAAAGCCGGGCACTGCAGAGAAGTTTCATTCATCTTATTCGTCTCATTCCTAGTTGCTGCACTCCTGCCTTTCCTCTCTTTAACTGCTGCTGGTTCTCTCCATTTTGACGAAGTGATTTTAGGTATGCACCCAGCAAACACGAGAAAATAAAATCTTCGTCTTGGGAATTCATGATGTTTTATCTTCGAATGGTCATGATACAATGATTGTTTCTGGTTAGGAGACCTTCTCGGGTACAAACGTGATCCTTAGTTTCCCGGCGTCCATGTTTCATACGTAGAAAGACTTGACAGAACGTGAGAAACGTAAAAGAACTTCACAAGAACGCGAGAAACGAGAGGGGACCTATCAAAACGTAAGAGGCCTGGGGGGAACGTGCTGGCATACGTTGCAGAACCGTAGTCCGCCGTGGAGCCTCCGGCACTCCACGGCAACTTCTTCCTACGGTCCATCACGGATTCCGTAGAAGACCGCAAAAGAACTCGTCAAGACTTGGATATACAGGGGAAAAGAACCAAAATCTCACGGCGCACTACGTTTCGGGCAAACGGGGCTGCCGTGGCTGCCGGGAACAAAGTGTAAACGTAGCATTATGTAGCAACCCATAAATGCATTAAATGCAACTCATTGAGCTGATAACTCAATTTGTCAGTCATGTTGGTTCCTCACTGAACAGAGGTCACCAAAAAAAGTTTCCTCGACCTGATGATTCTAGTGATCCTTTTCCAGCGCACATGCGCAGATCCAACAAAAACGTCAGTCCTTTATAAATATGCATGAGAATATCGTATTCTTTTCCCGACCAGTACATTGTCAATACCGAATAGTAGTCCGTCGAATTTGCAAGAATGCTTCAGTTTTCAGTTGTGCACAAATACTGTTTAACACGACAAACATATCTTTAACTCCGTTCTACCCCCCTCCCCCCAGTCCAATATTCACCCCCAAGGAATGGCTAAATAATTACAAAATTGATTGAAAAACATTAGTTGTTAAACACAGTCGAAACCCTTGGAAATTTGATAAACTATAGTAAACACTTTGGAAATCTGACTTACTTTCAGTAAAAACTTTTGAACTGTGATTTAACATTAAATAGCTTTGAAAATTTGATTGACTATAGTGAAAATTTTGGAACTTTCAATTACTATAGTCAACTATAGTAAAATATAGTTTACTACAGTTTACTACTATGGTATTTTTGTGTTAGATGTTAGCCAAACATAAGGACAGTGTTTCTGTTCTGATAGAGACGTTTTTATTCGCCCATCTATCAGATAAAATTTTTCCGGTGGTGTTAGTTTCGGAAAAAAATATTCTCTAAATATTTTAGACAAAATAATAGGATGGAGTGACATATCTTAATAAAAGAATAAAAAAAATAAAACCAAAGGCTTAATATTAAAGATAATATAATATTTTTAAGAAAAAGGGGAACTGTAAAAACAGAAAAGCATATACAGAAGATCAACTCACTGAGCAATTCTTTTTCCTTATGAATTTCCTCTGGACCTTTTGCTGTAAGCAATAGAAAATGAAACTTAGATACTTCATACTTTTTTAAAAAACAATGTTTGAACTGTCCATTTAAAAGACAAGATTTATTTGACACTTTAAAACTGTTTCAAAGATTTCATTCTTGTACCCTAACATTGACCCCTTCAAAAAAGTTATTGCCCCTTCTGCTTAAAACCTTGTTATCGCTACTCCTCCGAAACTTTAGACCGTAGAGACATCAAACCTTCAATAATATCCTAAGGGTCTTTAGGCCTAACTTCACTGTGTAGGTGCAAAAGGATCAGATGACCTCTTATATGAGTTATTGCCCTTAGCTTCTTTGTACTGACTATTAAACCTTATAACGTGTACCTATAAGTCGTAGAAGCATGGGGTCAATTGCATTTGTGACCCTTGACCTTTGTCCTTGTATATTTTTCAAGGTCAAAGGTCAAGGTCTTTCTTTTTTCATTTTCATTTTTTCTATGCTTTAAGAGAGTTTTGGTTTCTTTTTCATGGAATTTAATTTTTAGGAGTAAGATCTAAAAGAAATTTGAAATTCAAAGAAGGTGGGAAGCCTCTTATTGTTCTGTGAACAATAAGTCTACTAGTAAGGTCCTTCCACCTTCCTGTGGAAAAACCTCTTGAAATGCTTATGTTTTTTATTTTATTTCTGACCTTAGCTTTTGAGACCGTAAAACCTTTTAGTTCATGATAGTGAGAATCTAAAGTTATTCCGAAAAATGACCCCCTATTTTTGAACTTCGACCCCCTCTGCAGTTATTGCCCATTTCACCGTTTAGCTTGTTATCGCTACTCCTTCGAAACCGTTACACGTAGAAATGGAAGACCTTCACCAATATCTTCGACTAATATAGGAGACTTTTCAGTATAATCATTGTGAAAGTTCTTTGACCCCTTCAATGAATTGTTGCCCCTAAAAAATTATAAATTTCACAAAAAATTAACAATTGTCAAAACCAGAAGTCGTAGAGACATGAAACCAACGGCATAAAATTGATTGTCCTTTGACTATCAAATTTATATGAAGGTCAAAGGTCAAGGTCATTCCAAATATGAGAAATAAATTTCTGTCTTTACCTCTTATGTCCTTAAACATATACAATCTATCTTTTGTCTTAAATATGTACTCTTTAAATTCTTTGAAGATTTTTATTCTTGTCCCCTACGTTTGACCCTTTTAGAAGTTATTGCCCCTTGTGCGAAAAATATTGTTATCGCTTCTCCTTCGAAACTGTAAACCATAGAGATATTAAAATTTCACTAATGTTTTAAGAGTCATAAGATACAACTTTAGCATTTCAGTGCAAAGGATCTGATGACCCCTTATATGTTATCACCCCTTAATGTCTATGTGCTCACCATAAAACCTCATATCCTTAAAAATACAAGTCGTAGAGGCATGGTGTTAATTGCAATCTGACTCTTGACCTTTGACCTTGAAGATTTTTTAAGGTCAAAGATCAAGGTCATTCCCAAAAATTTGAAAATTAGGTCTTTCCACCTTTCTGTGGAAAGACCTATTGAAATTGTTCTGTTTATTATTATTCTTCTCATTTATTATTTTTCCGCCGCATGTTTTTTTGTTTGAAGATTTATCGAAAAGATTTATAGTCCATAAGAATGTACTCCGTAAAAGATTATTGCAGTTCACCCTGCGTAAATGAACCTTGACCCCTTTCGAAGTAATTGCCCCTTTTGCAAGAAATGCTTGTTATCGCTACTCCTCTGAAACCGTAAACCGGAGAGGTATGAAACCTTCACTAGTGTCTTCGACTAATTAAGGGGACTCTTCAATTTGTTCATTGCGAAAGCATTCGGTGACCCCTTCAATGAGTTATTGCCCCTGAAACTTTTTGAATTTTACAAATAAATAAAAATTTTCAAAACAAGAAGTCGTAGAGACATGGGACCAACTGCATAAGATTCATTGACCTTTGACCTTAAAATTCATGCAAAGGTCAAAGGTCAAGGTCATTCCAAAAATGAGAAAATTAGCTCTTTTTGTATCTCTTTTGTCTTTCAACATATATTTAATGTCTATGCATCATTAATATGTACTCTTAAAACTGTTTCCAAGATTTTATTCTTGTCCCCTAAGATTAAACCTTTTAAAAGTTATTGCCCCTTGTGAGAAAAACCTTGTTATCGCTACTCCTCCGAAACTGTAGACCCTAGAGACACCAAACCTTCACTAATGTTTTAAGGGTCTTTAGGCCTAACTTCACTGTATAAGTGCAAATGAATCAGATGACCCCTTATATGAGTTATTGCCCTTTAACTTCTTTATATTTACTATTAAACCTTATATCTTGAAAACTATAAATGGTAGAAGCATGGGGTTAATTGCAATATGACCCTTGACCTTTGACCTTGAAAAATTTTTCAAGGTCAAAGGTAAAGGTCATTTAAAAAAAATTTAAATTTTTTATTTTTTTTTCAAGCCATTTCCCTTAAAATTAAATTTAGAGAGTATAATATAAAACTATAAGAAATTTAAAAAGGTGATAAGACCTCTTATTGTTCTGTGAACAATAAGTCTCCTAGTTTTAATTTTTATGCTTTTATCAACGTCTAGTTCTTTTTTATGTTATCTAATTTTAAAGAGGTAAATATTAAACAAAATTGAAAATTAAAGAAGGTGGAAACACTTCTTTTTGTTCTGTGAAGTTATTGCCCCTTTTGTTAGAAATGATTGTTATCGCTACTCCTTCGAAACCGTAAACCGTAGAGGTATGAAACCTTCATGAATGTCTTTGACTACTTAAGTGTACTCTTTAATCTATTCATTGCGAAAGCATTTGTTGACCCCTTCAATGAGTTATTGCCCTTGAAACTTAATGAATTTTAGGAATAATTATAAATTTTCAAAACGAGAAGTCGTAGAGACATGGGACCAACTGCATAAGATTCATTGACCTTTGACCTCGAAAGTTTATAAAAGTCAAAGGTCAAGGTCATTCCGAAACTGAGAAATTAAGCTCTTTATATATATCTTTTGTCTTTCAACATATGTCTAATGTCTATGCATCATTAAAATGTACTCTTAAGACTATCTCAAAGATTTCATTCTTGTCCTTTAAGATTGACCCTATTAAAAGTTATTGCCCCTTGTGCGAAAAACCTTGTTATCGCTACTTCTCCCAGACTAGAGACCGTAGAGACACCAAATCTTCACTAATTTGTATGAGTTATTGCCCTTTAACTTCTTTGTACTTAACATAAAACCTTATAACTTGAAAACTATAAGTCGTAGAAGCATGGGGTCAATGGCATTGTGACCCTTGACGTTCGACCTTGAAAATTTCTCAAAGTCAAAGGTCAAGGTCATTTCAGTATTTTTAAATTTTCATTTTTTTCTATCCTTTAGGACTATTTTGGTTTCTTATTCATGGAATTTAATTTTAACGAGTCAGATATAAAAGAAATTGAAAATTCAAAGAAGTGGAAAGACCTCTTATTGTTCTGTGAACAATAAGTCTCCTAGTTATTATTAGGGCTTTTCACCTTTCTGTGGAAAGACCTATTGATTTTCTTCTGTTTTTTATTATTAGGTCTTTCCACCTTTCTGTGGAAAGACCTATTGATTTGCTTATGTTTATTATTATTAGGTCTTTCCACCTTTCTGTGGAAAGACCTATTGATTTGCTTATGTTTATTATTATTAGGTCTTTCCACCTTTCTGTGGAAAGACCTATTGATATTCTTCTGTTTATTAGGTCTTTCCACCTTTCCGTGGAAAGACCTATTGAAATTGTTCTGTTTTTTATTATTATTATTATTTTTCCGCCGAATGGTTTTTTGTTTCTTAAGTTATCAAAAAGATTTATAGTTTATATGAATGTACGTCTTTAATGATTTTTTAGTTAAACCCTGCGTAAATGAACTTCGAACCCTTTCGGAGTTATTGCCCCTTTCGCAAGAGATGCATGTTATTGCTACTCCTTCGAAAGCGTAAACCGCAGAGGCATGAAACCTTCACCAATGTCTTCGACTAATAAAGGGGATTTTTCAATCTATTCATTGCGAAAGCATTCGGGAACCCCTTCAATGAGTTATTGCCCCTGAAACTTTTTTAATTTTACAAATAATTAAAAATTTTCAAAACGGGAAGTCGTAGAGACATGAGACCAACTGCAAAAGATTCAATGACCTTTGACCTTCGAATTCATGTAAAGGTCAAAGGTCAAGGTCATTCCAAAACTGAGAATTTTAGGTCTTTTTATATCTCTTTTGTCTTTTAACGTATACTCAATTTCTATGCATCAGTAATATGTCCTCTTTAAACTATTTCAAAGATCCCATTCTTGTCCCCTAAGATTAAACCTTTTAAAAGTTATTGCCCCTTGTGCAAAAAACCTTGTTATCGCTACTCTTCCGAAACCATAGAAGGTAGAGACACCAAACCTCCTCTAATGTCTTCAGGGTATTTAGGCCTTACTTCACTGCATAGTTGTAAAAGGATCTGATGACCCCTTATATGAGTTATTGCCCTTTAACTTCTTTGTACTTACTATTAAACCTTATAACTTTAAAACTTTAGGTCATAGAAGCATGGGGTTAATTGCATTATGACCCTTGACCTTTGACCTTGAATATTCTTTCAAGGTCAAAGGTCAAGGTCATTTCAATTTTTTTTTTGATTTTTGCTATCCTTTAAGACAATTTTGGTTTCTTATTCATGGAATTTAATTTTAAAACGAAATTAAAATTCAAAGAAGGTGGAAAGACCTCTTATTGTTCTTTGAACAATAAGTCTCCTAGTTATTCTTTTTTCTTTTTTTTATTATTTTTCCGCTGCATGTTTTTGAGTTTCAAGATTTATCGAAAAGATTAGTAGACCAAAAAGATGGACTTCGTAAATGATTTTAGCAGTTGACCCTGCGTCTAAGAACTTTGACGTCTCAAGGAGTTATGACCCCTTTCGCAATAAATGTTTGTTATCGCTACTTCTCCGAAACCATAAGACGTAGAGTCACAAAACCTTTATTAATGTCTACGACTAATTAAGTAGATGCTTCAATCTGTCTTTTCGAAGGAATTCGTAAACTCCTTTTATGAATTATTGCCCCTGAATGTTTGCGATGTTTATGAATGTCGAGATCTTTTCTTAAACCACAAGTCGTAGAGACATGGGACCAACTGCAAAAGGTTCATTGGTCCTTGACCTTGAAATTTAGGTCAAGGTCAAAGGTCAAGGTCATTCAAAGTATGAAAAATTAAGCTCTTTTAATAACTCTTTTGTTCTTCACCAAATTCTTAACATCTTTGCATCTTTAATATGTACTTTTAAAACCATTTTAAAGATTTCAGTCTTTTCCCCTAACATTGAACCCCCTAAAAGTTAGTGCCTCTTTCAGTGTAAACCCTTGTTATCGCTACTCCTCCGAAACCGTAAACCGTAGAGGTACGAAACCTTCAACAATGTCTGCGACTAATTTAGTACACTTTTCATTCCAGAAGTGCGAAAGAATTTGTAAACCATTTTAAGCAGTTTTTGACACTGACAGTTTATCATGTTTACGAAGAACTGAAAACTTCTTAACGACAAGTCGTAAAGACATGTGGACAATGCATGAGATCTTTCGACCTTTGACCTTGAGGATAAGGTCAAGGTCAAAGGTCAAGGTTATTGGAAAAGTATCCAAATTGCTTATAAACTTTTGGGGGGGGGGGTTAAATGATCTTGACCCTTGATCTTTGATCTTGATCCTAACTCAGATTTATTTCAATTTGATTTAGATTTAATATCAATCGAATAAATCCAAAAAAAAAAAAAAAAAAAAAAAAAAAAATTAAAGCGAATTTTCCTCTCAAATAAATTTCCACGCTCTCAGTGACAAAGTTTTCTTCATGAAATGCATGTTTCAAGTTTAATTTATGCTGATAACTATTAAAACAATCCAAATACAGATGATTATTTAATCTTACCTATGAGTTCACCATATCTGTCAAAACGAACCCGCCTATATTTTCATAAATAGTAAACACATTGCTGACACGGAAGTTCAAATGTATCATAAGCTCTGTATGATTAACTCAATCTATTCAAAGTATAAACAAACTCAAATGATTTTTTTTAATAGGAATTCGGCATTTCCATTATACACCAATCGTGTTTCTCAGAACTATTCATTATTCTTCTCTATGTTCCATCAAAAACAAATAAATACACGTGTTTCTGTACTATTTTAAAACGCACGTGTGTCTATTTTTGTTTAAATCCATGTGCTTTCATTTCGCCTTTCAATCTGAAGGTCCCGAGTTCGAATCCGGCGGGAGGCACATTTTATTTGGAATTTTTTTTTTTTTAACCCAAAGGACACGGGACCATTTAAAAAGGTGGAAAGACGTCTCATTGTTCTCTGAACAATTAGTTTACTAGTTAGGTCTTTCCACCTTTCTGTGGAAAGACCTATTGATTTCCTTCTGTTTCTTTTTTTCCTTTTTCTTATTAGGTCTTTCCACCTTTCTGTGGAAAGACCTATTGATTTCCTTCTGTTTCTTTTTTTCCTTTTTCTTATTATTTTTCCGCCGTGTGATTTTGAGTTTCAAGATTTATCGTAAAGATTTTCAATTCATAAGAATGTACTCCGTAAAAGATTTTCGCAGTTGACCCTGCGTATATAAACTACGACCCCTTTCGGAGTTATTACCCCTTTCGCAAAAAAGCTTGTTATCGCTACTCCTCCGAAACCATAAACCGTAGAGAAATGAAACCTTCACTAATGTCTTTGACTAATTTAGTAGACACTTCATTGATTCATTGCGAAAGTATTCATTGACCCCTTCAATAAGTTATTGCCCCTGGAAGTTTTAGAATTTTACAAATAATTAAAAATTTTCAAAACGAGAAGACGTAGAGACATGGGACCAAATGCATAAGATTCATTGACCTTTGGTCTTGAAATTTATGGAAAGGTCAAAGGTCAAGGTCATTCCAAAACTGAGAAATTTAGCTCTTTTTATATCTCTTTTGTCTTTTAACATATACTTAATGTCTATGCATCATTAATATGTACTTTTAAAACAGTTTCAAAGATTTTATTCTTGTCCCCTAACATGAACCCATTTAAAAGTTATTGCCCCTTGTGCGAAAAACCTTGTTATCGCTACTCCTCCGAAACTTTAGACCGTAGAGACACCAAACCTTCACTAATGTCTTAAGGGTCTTTAGACCTAACTTCACTGTATAGGTGCAAAAGAATCTGATGACCCCTTGTATGAGTTATTGCCCTTTAACTTCTTTATACTTACTATTAAACCTTGTATCTTGAAAACTATAAATGGTAGAAGCATGGGGCCAACTGCATTGAGACTCATGACCTTTGACCTTGAATATTTTGTCAAGGTCAAAGGTCAAGGTCATTGCAAAAATGAGAAATTAAGCTCTTTTTATATATCCTTTGTCTTTTAACATATGCAATCAGTCTTTGCATCATTAATATGTACACTTAAAACTATTTCAAAGATTTCATTCTTGTTCCCCAAGATAGACTCTATCAAAAGTTATTGCCCCTTATGTGAAAAACATTGTTATCACTACTACTTCAAAACTGTAGACCGTAGAGGCATGAAACCTTCACTTATGTCTTAAGGGTCTTTAGGCACACCTTCATTGTATAAGTACTAAAGGATCTAATGACCCCTTATATGAGTTATTGCCCTTTAACTTCTTTATACTTACTATTAAACCTTATATCTTGAAAACTATAAATGGTAGAAGCATGGGGTTAATTGCAATGTGTCCCTTGACCTTTGACCTTGAAAATTTTTTCAAGGTCAAAGGTCAAGGTCATTTCAAATTTTTTTTTTTTTTTTTACATTTTCATTTTTTTTTTTCAAGCCATTTCCCTTAAAATTAAATTTAGAGTGTAAAATATAAAACTATAAGAAATTTAAAAAGGTGGAAAGACCTCTTATTGTTCTATGAACAATAAGTCTCCTAGTTTTTATTATTTTTCCGCCGTGTGATTTTGAGTTTCAAGATTTATCGTAAAGATTTTCAATTCATAAGAATGTACTTCGTAAAAGATTTTCGCAGTTGACCCTGCGTATATAAACTATGACCCCTTTCGGAGTTATTACCCCTTTCGCAAAAAAGCTTGTTATCGCTACTCCTCCGAAACCATAAATCGTAGAGAAATGAAACCTTCACTAATGTCTTCGACTAATTAAGTAGACACTTCATTGATTCATTGCGAAAGTATTCATTGACCCCTTCAATAAGTTATTGCCCCTGGAAGTTTAAGAATTTTACAAATAATTAAAAATTTTCAAAACGAGAAGACGTAGAGACATGGAACCAAATGCATAAGATTCATTGACCTTTGGTCTTGAAATTTATGGAAAGGTCAAAGGTCAAGGTCATTCCAAAACTGAAAAATTTAGCTCTTTTTATATCTCTTTTGTCTTTTTACATATACTTAATGTCTATGCATCATTAATATGTACTTTTAAAACTGTTTAAAAGATTTTATTCTTGTCCCCTAACATGAACCCATTTAAAAGTTATTGCCCCTTGTGCGAAAAACCTTGTTATCGCTACTCCTCCGAAACTTTAGACGATAGAGACACCAAACCTTCACTAATGTCTTAAGGGTCTTTAGACCTAACTTCACTGTATAGGTGCAGAAGAATCTGATGACCCCTTGTATGAGTTATTGCCCTTTAACTTCTTTATACTTACTATTAAACCTTGTATCTTGAAAACTATAAATGGTAGAAGCATGGGGCCAACTGCATTGTGACCTATGACCTTTGACCTTGAATATTTTGTCAAGGTCAAAGGTCAAGGTCTTTGCAAAAATGAGAAATTAAGCTCTTTTTATATATCCTTTGTCTTTTAACATATGCAATCAGTCTTTGCATCATTAATATGTACACTTAAAACTATTTCAAAGATTTCATTCTTGTTCCCCAAGATAGACTCTATCAAAAGTTATTGCCCCTTATGCGAAAAACATTGTTATCACTACTACTTCAAAACTGTAGACCGTAGAGGCATGAAACCTTCACTTATGTCTTAAGGGTCTTTAGGCACACCTTCATTGTATAAGTACTAAAGGATCTAATGACGCCTTATATGAGTTATTGCCCTTTAACTTCTTTATACTTACTATTAAACCTTATATCTTGAAAACTATAAATAGTAGAAGCATGGGGTTAATTGCAATGTGTCCCTTGACCTTTGACCTTGAAAATTTTTTCAAGGTCAAAGGTCAAGGTCATTTAAAAAAAAAAATTTTTCTTTTTACATTTTCATTTTTTTTTTCAAGCCATTTCCCTTAAAATTAAATTTAGTGTAAAATATGAAACTATCAGAAATTAAAAAAGGTGGAAAGACCTCTTATTGTTCTGTGAACAATAAGTCTCCTAGTTTTTTTTAATTATTTTTCCGCCGTGTGATTTTGAGTTTCAAGATTTATCGAAAAGATTTTTAATCCATAAGAATGTACTTCATAAAAGATTTTTGCAGTTGACCCTGCGTATATGAACTTTGATCCCTTTCGGAGTTATTACCCCTTTCGCAAGAAAGCTTGTTATTGCTACTCCTCGGAAATCATAAACCGTAGAGAAATGAAACCTTCACTATTGTCTTCGACTAATTTAGTAGACACTCCAATGATTTATTGCGAAAGTATTCATTGACCCGTTCAAAGAGTTATTGCCCCTGAAACTTTTTGAATTTTATAAATAATTAAAAATTTTCAAAACCAGAAGTCGTACAGATATGGGACCAACTGCATAAGATTTATTGACCTTTCACCTTAAAATTCATTTAAAAATCAAAGGTCAAGGTCATTCCAAAAATGAGAAATTTAGCTCTTTTTGTATCTCTTTTGTCTTTCATCATATACTTAATGTGTATGCATCATTAATATGTACTTTTAAAACTATTTCAAAGATTTCATTCTTGTCCCTTAAAATTAAACCTTTTAAAAGTTATAGCCCCTTTTGCGAAAAACCTTGTTATCGCTACTCCTCCGAAACCATGAACCGTAGAGAAATGAAACCTTCTCTAATGTCTTTGACTAATTTAGTAGACACTCCAATGATTCATTGCAAAAGTATTCGTTGACCCCTTCAATGAGTTATTGCCCCTGGAAGTTATTGCATTTTAAAAATAATTAAAAATTTTCAAAAGGAGAAGTCGTAGAGATATGGGACCAACTGCATAAGATTCATTGACCTTTGACCTTCAAATTCTTGTAAAGGTCAAAGGTCAAGGTCATTTCAAAACTGAGAAATTTAGCTTTTTTAATATCTCTTTTGTCTTTTAACATATACTTAATGTCTATACATCATTAATATGTACTCTTAAAACTGTTTCAAAGATTTCATTCTTGTCCCCTAGCATTAACCTCTTTGAAAGTTATTGCCCCTTGTACTAAAAACCTTCTTATCACTACTTCTCCGTAACTGTAGACCGTAGAGACACCAAATCTTCACTAAAGTCTTAAGGGTCTTTAGACCTAACTTCACTGTGTAAGTGCAAAAGGATCTGATGACCCCTTGAGTTATTGTCCTTTAACTTCTTTGTACTTACCAGTAAACCTTATAACTTGACAACTTTTAGTCGTAGAAGCATGGGGTCAACTGCATTGTGACCCTTGACCGTTGACCTTGAATATTTACCAAGGTCAAAGGTCAAGGTCATTCCTTTTTTTTTTAAATTTTCATTTTTCTATGCTTTAAGAGGGTTTTGATTTCTTTTTCATGGAATTTAAGTTTTAGGAGTCAGATATAAAACAAATTTGAAATCTAAAGAAGGTGGAAAGACCTCTTATTGTTCTGTGAACAATAAGTCTCCTAGTTTTTTATTATTTTTCCGCCGTGTGATTTTGAGTTTAAAGATTTATAGAAAAGATTTTAAGTTCATAAGAATGTACTCCGTAAAAGATTTTCGCAGTTTACCCTGCGTATATGAACTATGACCCCTTTCGGAGTTTTTACCCCTTTCGCAAAAAAGCTTGTTATCGCTACTCCTCCAAAACCGTAAACCGTAGAGAAATGAAACCTTCACTAATGTCTTTGACTAATTTAGTAGACACTTCATTGATTCATTGCGAAAGCATTTGTTGACCCCATCAATGAGTTATTGCCCCTGGAAGATTTTGAATTTTACAAATAATTAAAAATTTTCAAAACAAGAAGTCGTAGAGACATGGGACCAACTGCATAAGATTCACTGACCTTTGACCTTAAAATTCATATAAAGGTCAAAGGTCAAGGTCATTCCAAAAATGAGAAAATTAGCTCTTTTTGTATCTCTTTTGTCTTTCAACATATACTTAATGTCTATGCGTCATTAATATGTACTCTTAAAATTGTTTCAAAGATTTCATTCTTGTCCCCTAAGATTAAACCTTTTCAAAGTTATTGCCCCTTATGCGAAAAACCTTGTTATCTTCACTCCTCCGAAACTGTAGACCCTAGAGACACCAAACCTTCACTAATGTCTTAAGGGTCTTTAGACCTAACTTCACTGTATAAGTGTTAAAGAATCTGATGACCCCTTATATGAGTTATTGCCCTTTAACTTCTTTATACTTACTATTAAACCTTGTATCTTGAAAACTATAATTGGTAGAAGCCTGGGGTCAATTGCATTGTGACCCTGACCTTTGACCTTGAATATTTTGTCAAGGTCAAAGGTCAAGGTCATTCCAAAAATGAGAAATAAAGCTCTTTTTATATATCTTTTGTCTTTTAACATGTGCAATCAGTCTTTGCATCATTACTATGTACTCTTAAAACTATTTCAAAGATTTCATTCTTGTTCCCCAAGATTGACCCTATCAAAAGTTATTGCCCCTTATGCAAAAAACATTGTTATCACTACTACTTCAAAACCGTAGACCGTAGAGGCATGAAACCTTCACTAATGTCTTAAGGGTCTTAGGCACACCTTCATTGTATAAGTACTAAAGGATCAAATGTCCCCTTATATGAGTTATTGCCCTTTAACTTCTTTGCACTTAAAATTTAAACTTATAACTATAGAACTAAAAGTCTCAGAGGCATGGGGTCAATTGCAATGTGACCCTTGACCTTTGACCTTGAAGATCTTATCAAGGTCAAAGGTCAAGATCATTTCAAATTTTTTTTTTTAATTTTCATTTTCTTTTTTTAAGCCATTTCCCTTAAAATTAAATTAGAGAGTAAAATATAAAACTATAAGAAATTTAAAAAGGTGGAAAGACCTCTTATTGTTCTGTGAACAATAAGTCTCCTAGTTCTTCTTATTTTTCTTCCACTGATTTTTTGTTTCGACATTTATCAAAGAGACATTTTGTTCATCGTAAAGATCATTAAAAGTTAGGAACAGATTTGACCCAACGCGCATAACCTATGACCCCTTTTGAAATTATTGCCCCTTTCGCAATGAAAGCTTGTTATCGCTACTCCTCCTAAACCATAAACAACATTTGTTTGCAATATTTACGAATATCAAAATCTTTTCTAAAACAACAATGCGTAGAGACATGGGGCAAACTGCATAACCTTTATTGACTGTTAACCTTAAAATTTAGGTCAAGGTCAAAGGTCAAGGTAATTCAAATATGAAAAAAATAATCTCTTTTTATAGCTTTTATGTTCTTCACCAAATTTTAAACGTCTTTGCATCTTGAATATGTACTCTTTAAACCATTTCAAAAATTAAATGCTTATCCCCTAAGATATATATAAAATAAATTTGAAATCCAAAGAAGGTGGAAAGACCTCTTATTGTTCTGAATGTCTCCTAGTTAGGTCTTTTCACCTTTCCGTGGAAAGACCTATTGGTATTCTTATGTTTCTTATTATGCTTCTTGTTTTTTCGCCGTGTGATTTTGAGTTTCATTTATTTATATTTATGATTTATAGTCCATAAGAATGTACTCCATAAAAGATTTTTGCAGTTGACCCTGCGTTGATGAACCTTGACCCTTTCCGAAGTTATTGTCCATTTTGCAAGAAATGCTTGTTATCGATACTCCTCCAAAACCGTAAGACGTAGAGATATGAAACTTTCACTGAAGTCTTCGACTAATTAAGAGGACTTTTAATCTATTCATTGCAAAGGGATTCGTAAACCCGTTATTGAGTTATTGCCCCTGAAGGTTAGGTCATTTGAAGTCTGCCCAATTTCTAGGCGAGTCGACCCAGTTGACATTTATGTCGTTTAATTTCCCTAGGATTCATGCAGCGCTTTGATCCAAAGGCCCAATCTCCCTTCAGACGTGTGAAAAGTTACAATCTGTGGAGATTCTTCGTAGATGCTTGTGTCCAATTTTTGAAACAAATTTTCTTTGATTTGCCTGTACGGCTATGAAACTTCTTTGACAAACATTGATTTGGATACTCTTCGAGGAGATTCTTTGGATTAAAATCCACTTTTTCAAGACTCATACTTTTCTGTGTAAAGGCCATGCCTTTTTGTCGATGGCGGGAAAGAGAGCAAATTCGGACGGTGTTGTTATCTTTATTCTAATTAACGAGGAAGACGTTTGAGCCAATTGTAGTTAATATGAAGCTATTTAAGACATCAACTTCAAACACTATACCTGGTTTACGATATTGACTTAAATTATCACATAATCATATATTTAATTTTTACTTGCTTTAGGATCCCGATCCCGATACATGTACCCAAAGAAAGGTCTTGTTAGAAGGAATACACATGTATAATATGAAAGTCATAGGCAAAAGCTATGGACAAGGTTAATGTTTTTGTGACGGACGGACAGACACACACACAGAGACGAATGAGATTTAATATACCCTCGCTTTTGCGAAAGCGGGGGACAATAAATACCATATGCTGATTTAAAAGCACGATTTGCCAATGAATGGCATATTCTAATTCGTATAGGGCGAATTATATTACGGGCAAGTTGCCTAAGGGGTGAACTCTCTACCATTCATGCGCTTGCGTAGCCTGTCGTTTATCAATGGTATCCGGTTAAACCGCGCATATACATGTATATTTACTGCGTGGACCTCAGGGTCAACGCAATCAAAATAAAAAATGAAGTAATTTCTACTGATATGCATGTAATGATGCGACACCTCACTGCAAGTGCAGAGCAATCTTAAAATGATAATGGTAAGCGTATGGTGATTCAAGCCCATTTAATGTGATCTATGTGTTCAGATAAATATATAGTAAAAGAACAAAGTACATATTCTCACAACAATCTATGTTTCAACATAATTTTGCGATCTAGGCCTACTTAAAAAAAACAGGCAAATTGTGTGTGCATGTGTGTGTGTGTGTGAGTATGGAAGTGAGATCGATTATTTGTACAAGGTTTTATAAGAGGATTCTTACCAATGCACGTTGGAATGTAATGCCACCAATAGTTTTCATCTGAAATAATGAAATAACAAAAAACATGTAAAATTAAGTTAAGTAGTGCAGCAAAGAGTGCAAGGAATGAATTATAACTTGGTGTCTTCTTTGATATGTGGCATTTAAGCTTATGATCTCAGGAGATCTTTATTATTTAAGTCCATCACAATGATTACTTTTCACATTGTTTTTTTTTATATTGATGGCCAAATTATGTTCTGTACGAAATTAAAAACTCATTATATGAGGATCTATCAGTTGTCTAATCCAACGACATGATCAAATTAGCTCAAACTAAGGCGGATGCATCTGCGCTTCCCTCTGTTAATCTGAATAAATTTCCTTTTTAAACAAAATAAGTTGACTTTTAAATGAAAGTAACTCTCATAAGGTTTTAAAACATGCTATACAGTGAAACTTCTCCAAACCGGACCCCCTGGAAACCGGTTCTCCCTGAACATCGGCCAAATTTATCAGTCCTGGCAAAATTCTTAACATTTCTTTACACATAAACTCTCATAAAACCGGCCACCTCGAAAACTTTTTCAAGAACAAAAGTTAAGAAACATAGGAAATTTCCCCTCATCATACCGGCCATATAAGGAAATCTTATTACCGGCCGCCAGGAGGCGGCCGGTTACTAATTATACGCGTCATTTTTCATTCGCGACTGACCGCTGGAGAACTAATCCGCGACGATTTATTTCCGCGAACAAGTGGTCACATTTTTTATTTCATAAAGTATTTTTTGCTTTAAATTAAAATTTTATATCCGCCCATAAACTAGGTAAAATGCTACCGTGAGTACTGCTTACGCAATATTCAGGACATTCTGCGCATTGCGGCCATTTAAAATCTTATATCCGCCCCTAAAGTGGGTAAAATGTTACCATGATACTTCTTACACATTATTCACGACGCTCGAATGAAATCGGGGAAAAAAATCTAGGAGATTAAAGTTGATTTCAACTCTCAATTGTAAAAGTGCTTCATACTAATTAAGTAATCGACGCTTTCAAAGATTTACATAGCCAAAGGGCAATTATTATAAATAGTTGGGACAGAGCAGGACTGGGCCATAATTAGTCGTAATTAACCAGGCTATCTCTAACTCGTCTGTGACAATAAATGAACAATAATAACACAAGCTGATATAATTATTGACATTTTAATCATTTTTAGACAAATAGTTTTAGATTTGCCATTCGTTTATATATATATATATATGTTTTTTAATTTCAACTGCTTCTAGTACACTAAAGTTCTTCCGTGATTACGTATTGAACCGTCGGGATCGGTATTAAAAAAGGGCAAATAACTCTAATCATACCACATGGGAAAATGAACAACTGGTTCGCGACGATAAATATCCGCGAGCAAAGGTTACACGCGGAACTCGCGGATATTTATCGCACGCGTATAATACTTGATTTACAGTACTTGATATGAAAGTTTGAGGTCGACGTGCGTTTCTGCGGAGTTAGAACAATTTAAATAAAAATATCTAACGTTCATATTATAGAATATTAATCAAATAATTTTTTATATGTTTAACAAAAAGCGCAATAATCATATAACTAATATCATATAAATAATGGGGGTAAGTGTTTCATCCAATCCTGATTGACATATCCGACATGATTAAAGTGCGGCGAAGTAATATGTAGGCATAGTCTAAAATAAAGACCGCGTTGTAAATCCTCTTTTTAAACAGCCTAAACGGGATTTGTTGTTACAGTATTTATTTTGAAATGACGTGTATATTTATACATTTTCTAAGGAAAATTTTCAAAAATTTTATGAAATATTTATTTCTTAAGAGCACAGAATCTTAAAGCATTTTTGGACCAAGAAACTAGGATAAAGCGCGTTTTACAATGTGTCATGCATTTCCTGCCTTGTCTCAACACCAAAACAAAGAAACTGAAAGAGAAGAAATGTAGTGGTGGATCTAGAGGGAGTTGGGGGGGGGGTTAATATCCTCTAAGAAAATTTTAAAAACAGGTCACGGAAATTTCATTTTCTAATTACTTTTTCAATGGAACAATGAATTGGTTTCCGGCCGATTTTTGACGCTTGCGTCAATATATATTTCTTGTTTTATAATGATTCGCATATATGTGTGATGCAATTTCAGCATTTCTTTTAAACATATTATACACTTATCCACTGGTTGTGAGTGGGATAGCTCTTTTATCAAACCCGCAACAGAGAACTATTCTCCGAGGGTTTGCCCGAGGGGAATAGTTCCTGTCAAGGGATTGATAAAAGAGCTATCCCACTCACAAACAGTGGATAAGTGTTTTATTATACTGATGTATATATTATAATTTCTTAAGTTTGAATTTTCTTTAGTGTTATATAATACTGCAAGAATGTGCTGAAATCCTGATGACGTCACAATGCTACTGAAGTCATTATGACATCATCAGGCTATGGATTTAACGCTGGAAATTAAAATTGGCGTCAAAAATTGCATGAAAATTTTCCGAGGGGTGGGTAGCAAAAACTATACCCCGGGGTAAAGCTTTCTATGGGGGGGACATTTTCAGACTATGAAGAATAGTTATTTTACCCTCTGAGCTTTATATAGGAAACATTTTAACAGAAGTATAATATATATATATATATATATAAATCATTTTATTAATGATATGAAATCTATGTCATTGATTTTAAGTATTACCATTACTAATTTATTATTAGAATATAACACCAAACTGTATTTTTCTTTCGTCAAAGGATTAAACTTTTTTGTTTTGGATTAAGCAATAAAATTATTTTCTTCGATTTATTCAGGCTATGTTTATAATTTTCAATAGCTGTTATATATTCAATCCTCCATGGCACCCGATCCCATGTTTTAATTTTATGTCCCGCTTGAAAAGTAGAGGGTATATAGTAATCGGGATATCCTTCCGTCCGTCTGTACGTCCTCTGACTGTTACGCTTTGGGGATCTCCTCTCTTATCCCCAACTCCTTTTATACTATTGGATGAAATGAAATGAAATCTTCACAGAATCTTCGTTACATAGTGCCATTGTGCATCTTCTAATTTATTTTTTTATCAGACACATTTTTGGGTTTCCCAGAGCAAAACCTGGCCACTGCTATTCTATCCATAATATTGGAGGGTACCCATCTCTTATTCGCGATTCCTCCTATACCACTGTATGAAATCTAATGATACTTTCACAGATTCTTTATTATAAAATGTCATTGTAACCCCTTATTGTACTTTTTGATCTGACACTTATTCGGGTCTCATAGGGCAATACATTAATATTAACTTTAAAATCATATTGGAGGCGGGGTGGCATTTAGTGAGCTTAGTTAATTTAGTTAGTGAATGTGTATATAACGTGATATTACCTCTTGTCAATTTATTATGTTGTCATGAAATGTGTCATATTTACCCTAACCAATAAATTCTTCTTAAAATGGCCAACAATTAAGTTTTTTTTCAATATTTCATAAAGTGCACAGCCGCTGATCCAAAATATGCAATTTTATAATGAAAGATTTGTCTCCAAAATCATAAAACATGTTTTAATTTTTGAATCGAGGGCTGTGCTCAAATTATTATTGTTTGCTGAGCAAAATTCGAGAACATGGCATTATCTCAAAGCCTCTATTCCTATACCTTGATTCTCAAAAGGAAATTTTGTTATAGGAAAAGAGAACATAATGTCTCTACTTTATTGTGATATATGGAATCTGATCGGATGATAGTCAATTAATTGATGTAAGGAAAGGGCCATTTAATGTATAAAGTGAACCTGGCTCTTTTAAATAATTAAGATTAAAGATATCTGAACATTTATCTACAATTCCTCTGTAGCCTAGTATCTTTTAACCAATATCAGGTTCAACTTTGATGTCGAATTTTTTTGTCGCAGTATTGTAATTAACCTTTAACAATGGCCAAAAAAGATCATTTATAAACTTTAATTGCTTATATTTAAAATAAAAAAAAACAAGTTTTAGCTTTGATTTATGCAATGTTCATTATGGTCGTCCTATTCTATATTGACTTTTTACAGAATACTATACATTAAAAAACATGTACAGAATTTTTTTTTTCTGAAATAATTTCATACATGTACTTTAAGTCTAACTCATCCAAAAATGTTACACGTACATGCATATTTATCATAACAACATACTTAGATAACAAATTAAATTTTCAAACCTGCATATTGCTTTACTATCACCATAATCATTATCATCACCATCATTTTTAAGCGGTTAGCTTCGCTAGCCGCTATATGGCATGTGTCGGCAACCGGAAACCTCCATAAGGCGCTACCTATCGGCATCGCTTTATCGCTCGTAACCTTATCCTTCTGCAACCAAAACCGGAAACTTCCACAAGGACCTACCTATCGACAACGGTAACTTCAGCAAATGATTTGTATACTGTCGGCGTAATACGCCCCCTGGTTAGAGATTGACAATATGTTGTGAAGTCTGACTAAAGAAAGCCCCTACTATATCACTTCGTACTAACGAAGTATATGCTGTGTATGAAGAGTGGCTATTATAACGATTATATCGAATTCTTATTAGTATATTTACCAAAGCATTGACAATACTTACAACACTTACTTTTAAGAACTGAGAATTTGGTCCTTATTACTTGTGTATCGCGCGATCGCGATTTCTGGTAACTTTTAGTTTATTTTTGAAAGTTGAACGATATGGTTTATTATACAGCAGGTTGGAGGTTATTACAGACTGCAAAAACATCAGCAAATCTCTCGATCGAGTTTGATTTTCCTTGCCAAAGTATTAAGAAACACCATTTATTAAGTTAATACCTGAAAAGCGCTTTTATAAAAACACCGAACGCATCTGTAAGTTTTACACTTTTTGTAACGTTTTATGGAAACAATAGGGTTACCTCCACTATGAAACGTTTGTTTTTCTTCTCTTTTCTTCTCTGTCTAATAAACAGATTATAAAAGCTCTGCTCCCAGGGATAAATTCTCTACTCCGTCTTTGATAATTTATAACAATCGATCAAAAGGGATTACTTACTATTAGTTTTGTAAAAAATAATGGAGCACTTAAAGCAGTAAAATCAATTTTGAAAAAAAAATGGAGAAATATATATTAATTTTAATCAGCATTGTGATCCTCTTCTAAAAATCAACCGATATTATTTTCACAGAAGAATGAGGTATGAAAATTTTGGCAATTAGCTAAAATTTAAAATATATACTTAATGCTTATTTATAAGTTTTGAAAATTTGATCAATTCCTAGGGAACGTATTATTAGCTGTGAAAATACTTTTAAAATTTGAATTTGTCCAATTAATTTGTCGATTATTGTTTTAAACATTTGAGAAGAATAAAATTAAAATACAGGTGTTTAGAGGCACATTGATAGAAAAGAAATCAGTGTATATTGTTTAACCGACATATTGAAGAAAATGACACTGATAACTTCTTAAGTTACACTGATTTTTAATGTACATTTGAATTTTTAAATACTAGTATTGATTGATTACACAACTTTCCTTTTCATGCTTTATTTGAGAACAATATTGCATGAAGAGTATATGATAAAAACACCTTATATGTCCTTATCTAGATATTGTGCCTTATATTGTGCAAGACTTCTTTCAAATGATTCTCATATACCATTTACTTTATTCGAACATTTACTTGTTTGAAAATTCAATAAAATATATTTAATAAAGCTTGATAATCTTGTTTACTCACCAGTCTTCCCGTAGAAGTAGTAGTTTATAATATTACTAAAGGAAGTATTCAGTATCTGTATCAAAATACAGAATGATCAATGATCGATTTTAGAAGAAAAGCTGACTCCTGAAAGTTCAAGAGGTGGGATCCGTTGCCTAGAAAAAGTAAGCATCCCTCGTTGACAGGTTAATTATATTGCCGCGATGAGCCTACACAACTGAATCTCTCTGATATCAATTCATTTACAAAGTCTCTCCTCAGCCATCCGTTTTTTTCTCTGACTAGCCAGCTGTAGATCTACACTACTCCAAATCCATTAATCTAAAGAATTTAACTTGTCATTTTTTTAGTTGTTTGTTATAGTAGGCTTTACAATTACATAATTTCAGATTCAATAGAGAATAAAAGACAATGAAATTTTCAACATCAACATAATTTTTTTTTATCCAGAGAACAATTGGATGCCATCAAGAGAGAATTTTTAAAAATGCACTTCCTGTCTTTCAAACTGAAGAAATCTCATGTTTAAATTTTGAAACATGCATTTCAATCTTATTAAAATTTATTTAAAGGGGGGGGGGAAATAAGCACCTCCTTCAAATTTACCTGGTCTTAGAACTTCTGTCAATCATCTGAAATTAAGCCTGGGATTGGATACTTTTATTTGATTGACATTTAGTTTGCTGCTGTTGTGTATATCTTGTGTACCTTGTCTGGAGATCGTACCGACCATCGAATTAACTTTCAGGCTTTTGATGCCTTCCGCACTGTATGCCAACGTGATAAAGAAGCAATCAAATCGTTCTTTTTTTTTTTAAATTCATAAGAATATGTCATAAATATAATCAATCTATTTAATAATTAAATAAATGACAAAAAAAAACATGGCTATATAATATATATTTCATATCACGATTACGATCGATAATTTTAATTTCCGTGTCAAAACATGAGTTAACGCACATTTATTCCTCCAATTATTAACAAAATAAACCGACCTGCGTTTGAAGCTAGTATCATGAAATTAAATAAAATTATTTTTTAAAACAACATTGTTCATGAGTCAAGTGAATTTATATTTATAAGACAAACCTGTACGTGTCGCTTTTCTTCGAGACATGCATTATGGTGGCGGAGTTACGGTATAGGCCTAATAATACTTTTTAAAAGAGAAATTACTCGGAATATAACATCTTGCTTGTTATTTAATGTTTGAAAATAATAATGAATCCCGAAAGAAAAAAAAACAATGCAGATAATTCTTTTCCCGTTTCATACATGTAGCTGTCGGGGAATCACCTCCGGTCCGAAGCCTGACCATTTTTACCGACCATGCGTTATGGGAAAATCAAATAGGGTTTATCTTAAAAAGATATTAATTGAGACAATAAAATTTCTACTTAAACATTTTATTCTCAAAACATCGTTTCTAAGTTTCATTGCTATTTACCGAGAGACTGTTTTATGATTCAATTTCTTGTCCTTTCGTTTTGCGTAGACGTGTAATTTGAATTACTTCCCTTTTTGTCGCCAGATTATAACGACAGATTTTGGTGCTAAATGTATTTTCGTTATAATACTTCATTAAAAAACACTGTATATAAAAAAAATGTCGAATTATTAAAAATATTAATTATTTTAAAAGAAATTAAGAAGGATTCTGTCTGCAACAAAAAAATGCTATATTTCGCATTTCAATTCATGAGCTAAACATGGGGAAAAAACGGCCTCGGTTTACAAAGTCGTTGGAAAACGCATGCAGGTAATACACTCATTGGCGGATCCAGAGGGGGGGTTCCGGGGGTTGGAACCCCCCTTTATTTTTTGCCAAGTGGAGAAAGAGAGAGAAAGAAGGGGGATAAAACGTTTCCCGAGACTAAGTATTTGTACGTCTAACTTAAATATGTATTGAATAGATAGATTCTCACACATTTAGTTTTTTTTCCATTCACCTTCACTATTACTTTTTATGAGTGAATGGTAGAAAATATTCTACTTATTTTTATATATCTTATATATGATATGTAACATCCTGCGATCTTAATTTGGCTGTGTTGGCTATATACAAGAAGGTGCCTTTTTTTTAACTAAATCTTATGAAGTAACTAAAATTTAATTCATTGTTTTATACCCAACCCAAAAAGGATTTTGAAATTCTTTAAGAAAATTCATTCTACTCTTCGGAAATGCTGCAAATCCAATCAATTATAAGGCTTCAGTACTAGTTTTTTAAATGTGTTGATTTTTTTTAATACCGACTGGGGGTACCTTGTCAAAAGAAAAAAGGACGTAGAACAAAGATATCATTTTCCACAATCTTATATTTTTCCATACATGTGTGTGTGTGAATCTTTGCCTGAGAATGTGTAAAGGGGGGTGGGGGTTAGAGGGACACAAACCTGGAACCCCCCCTTTCAAAAATTGCTGGATCCACCCCTGACACTCAAGGGCTCAGGTAACATCCTGTGTATATAGGTAGTATACACAAGCCAGCGTCGTTCCCGCGGGGCTTCTCAGCCGCTTCGATTAAGCTCCACCCCACACCAAACTTACCTTAGGAAAACCGTACGGTTAAAAACCTCGGCCTTTAAATGTTCCAAATCCGCTACCGCTTCTGAAACATCTAACATCCCATTCGGGGTCACATCTGAGCGACCTTTCAATTATGAATACATGTACAAGTAAACACAAACACTTTGGGCATGTAGATTCAAGCCTCGGTAAACAGTTCTCAAATTAATTCCACGGCTACATATCATCATTATTGATACTGTCTTACGTTGAATTAAAGTAATTTTGGAATAAATTTCATGTATCTTCTGCAGTCTGGCATCTAAACGTGAATAATGCAAACGAATGAGCACAAACTATACAAGATACCCCACACGTCATACATAACACAACTTTTGCAATGCATATCTTTTTACTACAAAACTCCTCGGGTGTTTTGGTTGGGTGGTGAAAACAAGAAACCCATCTGAACTATTAGCCAGGATTTCGGAGGAACCATTTTCTTTGCCTAATCGAAGATTCACTCTTACATGACCCCAAATAGGATGTTGTTAGATGTTTGAGAAGCAGTAGCGGATTCGGAACATCTAATTTTAATTAGATTGCATCCATCTGTGACATCAGTTTGGAATGTTATTGGTTTTACTATTGAGTAAAGTATTACAAAAACAGAATGTCTGGGTTTTTCTTCTCTGATGACATTGGACAAAGATATGCATACTTAAATATCATCATTTTATGCACTTTTTCGGTACATATTAGATGAAAGCATGCTAACCGCTTTTCAGTACTTTCAGTACTTTGATTTTATGTGCAGTAAGGGTACGCATCTCCTGTTGCCAGGACAATATGTACCAAGGACGACAAAATGTGCAGTTTTGATTGGTACAAACTGCTGCCGGTGACAATATGTATAGGATGACAATATGTACCGTCATAATAACTCTGCGTGAAAAACATATGAGACTCGTCTGAGTTATTTTAATAGAAGTCCAACATAAGCTTTAAGCAACCCCAACTGAGGGGCGACAATATGTACAGTGAGAGTAGCCACATAATGTCGCCGGAAACATTATCTGCATTTGTAACTTTTAAGCCAATGATAACATGCACCGCCTTACGACACTATGTGCCGTAAGGGTAGGTACATATTGTCACTGATGACATTGACAGAATGATCATATGTACTATCACAACCCCTCCTTCTGAAACATTTAATCCATCATTCGTCAATGCAAGTGAATTATAATGATTAATAACTTCTTTTTTTTTCAATTATTAATCAACCAATTTTATGCATTTGAAAACTATGAATGACACATTGTTTCTTAATTATTTAAGAAATCTGGTACAGACCTTGATTTATTTTGCCTGTCGCTGCTTCTACTTCAAACTGATGTTTTAGTTCCTCTGCGTAATGACGTTCAGTCACAGGGTTCATTACCTCTTTTCCCAAAAAATCAACTGCATGTAGGTACTTGTACTCATTGTTCAGGTACGTATCAAGATCCAAAACTGCTCCTCTTACAGTTTGCCAAAGTAAGCGGTAATAAGTATTTGAAAGTTTGGGGGGATTGGGATAACTGTCACACAGAATTCTCGCAATAAAAATCCTCGCATTACGGATCTTTTCAATGTTGGCTGACAGAGATCTGTCACTGGGGTCAGGATTATTTATGCTTGGAGGTAAGCAATGACTAGATTGTGTATGGTGATGAAAAATATCACGTAGTTGATCACTGCATGGACCAAGGATAAGTCGACTCGCTCTATAGGCATTTGTTGTCTGATCTATGATATTAAGTGTCAATTCTATTGAATAAGGAGAGGTAGCCATGGCATACATGAAATGTTTCCCTGAAATTTCAAAATAAGTAACATGTGATAAAGGAAATAATTAATGCATTTGATGGAATTAAAATGTTTGAATTGAAGTTTTTACGTTATGAGTTTTTCTTTTTTTTTCTGATGCTCTTTTTTTTTAAAAGTAACTCTTGTCTACTTCATAAACTTCCATGCAACATTGTTTCAGATGCAGCATTATTTATTGGATTAAACACACGAATAGTAAAAAAAATCATTAAATTGTGCTAAATACTTCTTGATAAAGAAATAGATTCTAAGATTTACAAAAAAATAAATAATCCCAAAGCAAGATTGGAAGCTATGAATTTAATAGAAAAGTTAAATTTTAAACATGTATTTCGTAAAAATTATACACAAGTTCGACGCTCTTCTAGAAGGTGAAAGAAGACACTTTGAAAAAAGGCTAGACTTGATTTTTTTCTTAACTTTCAATTATTCGTCCCTTCTGCTACATTTATTCAATATGAAAATAGCTATAGATCAGACCGTTTTCCAGTTGTAATACCTATAAAAATTACTGTAAAAGGAAAAGATTTTTAAAAGTTCAACAATTCCCTTTTAACAGATAAGGATAATATAAAACTGATTGAGGAAAAAATAAAGTGAAAATTCAATATGCGTGCCCAGTTTACAATAAATCTTAGTAGTATTGAAAAAAATTAAAAATGATAGTTTTCTAATAAGTACTTCGTTCTTAAAGTCCGACAGTATAAATATTTTAATCAAACACAGATTCACAGAAATTGATGTTAACCGTTTGATTCCTGCAATTATTGAAAACACCATGATCAAACTTTAAAGAAACAATTTAAGAAAAACGAAAACGTACGATTCTCATTATAGATGTGATTACGAACTAACATACTTCACTGACTTTTACTGTTTGTAGGTTTAATGAGATTAAATGGTGTTCAATATCTTCATTTAATCAGAGATATTTCTGAATATGAAAAGAATCCTATATGAATATTAAAGGTGTTTATATATAATACGAAAATTCAGAGTAGAAATGTTCGAAAGCATAACCCCATCACTAGTATCGCTCAGTGTTCTGTACAGAGTTCAACAGATTGAATACACCGTGAAACGTAAATTGTTTTATAAACAGGGCACGAGATCTATTGTTGTTAACGTTTACGATTTACCGGATGATTCAATTGTTAAAGTCTGCACTTACCACTGAAAACAGACTGAAAGTAGACTGTGAGGGGGTTAGCTTTCGAACATTTCTACTCTGAATTTTCAAGATTTTAATTTCAATACTTTTCATTAATATACAACAAAATTGCCACTTTTCTGAAGTATTAAGATTAAAATAAAAACATTTGTTAGTTCAAGGATGTTTCAATCAAACCCGTCCAGAAATTCTCAGTTTCAATAACTTCGAGATGAAATTAGATTTAATGTTTTTTAGTGTGAAATGCTGTAGCAAAATATAGGTCCTGATATTTTACAGAATATTTGAGAAAATATTAATTTCAAATCTGTGACTTAGCACCTTAAAACGAATTTGAATCAAAGGTATCTCAGTTCCGATTTCAAAATCAACATATAGTGAAACGGATATGGTTGTTTACCTTCGTATAAACGTTAGACCTAGTTTTCTTTTTATTTCTTAAACACTAAAAATATTATTTTAACGATCATGCAAGAAGTATGAGACTGCCATTGTACAGAGACTGCATTGGGATAATACTAATTGTTTTGCAGGACCTTGGAGACCTCTCTGGTGACGGAGTTGTGAAACCTTAGCTTGTTTCTCCTCCTATATACGGTCATAAGACCTGAATAAGTCAGACCGTTGCGGGGGATAGACAGCTTAGTGTTATAGACTAACCAAAATCATAAGACCTGAATAAGGCATTCATTTGGTTGTATAGAGAGAGGTGGCATACCACAGAAGTGGGGGAAGTGCCAAGTCAGTACTTGTGAAGTGGCAGGACAAGAAGAAATTTATTTACGGGAGACACCCGTTGACCACAGTTAGTGGTTATCCAATCAAGAAGAGATCCATTGTATTATTTTATTGTATTTGTATATATTTGTGTATATATTTCATTTGGTCAACAAAAAGCTGAGTTAACAGGTTAACGAACCCTAGTGTAACGCCTCGGTAATACAAGACATATCACACACACCAAGCTCGGCCGCGTTGAACGTTACAATATTATACACAGAGAATAAGTAATAAGTCCATGAGGTAAATCGTATATGGTTATTTGTTTGTACATTACATGTAACATGAAATACATAGAGAAACGAACAGTATTTAACATCAAAAGTTCATTAAACAATACAAAATAGTAGCAGAGCAAACACGGACCTCCAAAATATTGTAGGTGGGATCAGGTGCCATGGATGAGTGAGCATCCCCTACCAATGATAAATTGTATTTGCTGACAAGGTGATTGTATCGACCAAAAAACTTCAAAAATAAAAACTTTACAAGAGACAGCTAAAATTTCCGTTTCATCAATTTGTTTGTCAATAGTTTACCTCGTTTTAGAAATTCTTTGTACGTAGAGCATGCTCTTGCGTATTTAATCAACTTATATATATAAACTCCGTATGCAGTTGGTGAAGGTATATTGCTACTTTAGTAAAGAAAGTTGACGATAGAAAAGTTAAAATCATTACGTTTATCATAGAACTTGGTTGCTAGATTACCGTTAACATCTTGTCAAGTAATTAAAAATATGAAACAGATGTGTCAGACGCTGTGGTATCTTTTATCTCAAGCTCACCAGGATAAATCGTATCGACATAAGAAAGCAAATTACAAATGGAAATTGACAATACGTCGATGATATATCTAAATGTCTAGTTGAAGGCTACGACAGGTGTTTTCTTCTTTTCATGCAAAAGATTTTGCACAAATCTGCATCATATCAATACAAATATAGGCCTGCTAATAACGAGGTGCGATTGATACCCATAGGAATTCCAATATATTGTTGGAAGACCTTGTCTCCATAAATGACATAGACATTGTCAATCAGAAACTCAGTGAAACATATGGAGATAACGAAAGTATTCAAGATCAAGCTTCTTATTGATTTTAACATCAGAGTACTTGTGTGTACAATCAAAATGCTTTTTAACAAAATAATTTTGCAAAAGATCAACTACAAGGTAAGTAAATTTACGAGTTCAATTTTTATTGAAAAAGCAGCTGTCAGTGATATTAAAGAGCTTGGACTTTAATTCATCTTGGGGAATGGTTGTGTATAAAGTTAAAAAGTTGTTTTTCAGCTATTTATTTTGGTGAAATATTGTGATTTCAAATTTTCCAAAAGTTCCTTGGAATTTTTAAGCATCCACATCTGATTAACACCACTTCTCGAATATATTGTTACACAGTACTCCTGAAATTTCTCCTTCACTACTGTAAATATTTTAGTGAGGATTAAAGATTGAAAAATTTCCTTCTAAAGGGGACTTAAAGTATAAGTTGGATTAACATTGCAAAATTAAATCCAAGTTCTTCTAAAATACAATTTATATAATGAGCCTTACAAACGAAGACAATGTTGTTACCTGCTTTGTCAGCAGAGACCAGTAGGTAGTGATCATGTAATCTAATTCTTTTTTTTTACTTCTGGATTATTAAGTGCAGAAGGATAGACGGTTTTTATAATGCCCCTCAATCTTTTAATACATGATTTAAACATAGATCTGATACATTGAACCCATTCTGACAAAGTGTTAACTACTTCTTTTTTTGTTATTAATTCTCCTCAACCAGCTAACTAGGGGCCCGTCTTTCCAAAGTGAAAGGATTGCAAGTTCTAAAGTTTGCTAAATCTATAATATTACATGAGGCCAGTTTTAACTTTTTGAGACACTGAGGCCAGTATCCCCCCCCCTTTTTTTTAAAGATGATTTTGCCATAATACAACAAAAAACAATCAAATCAAAATTACCATTATGTCTCTCATTAATAAAGTCTGAGGACTTTTTTTTGTTATTAATGGAAGATATTTTTTGAATTCAGTTGCGCCCCGTCCCCGTATTGTACAATGTACTTAAAAATTTAAACATACAATTTTTAATAGTGTATAGAACACGATCCTCCTCTCGGGAGCGATAAAATAAGCAGCTGAATACTAGTAATACAAAAATCATAATACTTTACGAGCTGGTTTTCCCTTGAACTGAAAGCGTACCTGTTCTATTATTCAATCTATAGTGTTTGACTTGGCCGTTCTTTATCACCCCCATTCAAATTATAAAAATCTAAATACCATCCACTGATTTTTTTCGTTGTTGTTCGTGGTTTTTTAAAGATATTTGTATTTATTATTATGAAATGGTTGAATTCAAAGTTATGAAAATAGGTGAAAACAAAATCTCAGAAAAAATCAATAATCTTACACTATCAATATTCACTGTATATTAGATTTTTTTTCTTATGCTGATATTTTTCTCAGTGTTCTAAGTTTTTCGATGCATTTCCAGAAACATCTCTTCCAAAACTCGAAACAAGAAAACATTATTTGATGTAACCATCAATTGTCGCCAGAGAGATAAATAAAGTAAACAATGGAACTGAATCTTGATCATCAAACCGCTTTGATAGGTGTGAGAAAGGCATGCATCTAAATGATGGACACGATAGTCGGGAAGATTTTAAAAAAACTGAAAATTGAACAATTTAAAAAAATTTCTCAATCTGCATACACCAAAACTTAAAATTATATGAAAAGAGCAGCTCGGTCCTTCGGGCTGCAATTAATTCATTAATCAAGTAATATTCTTAAAGTACTTTAGAAATAATATTAATATATTTTTTTCTCTGTATAAAATGTGTCTACTGTACCTTTCACGTGGTACTGTGAGCAACTTCTAATCTAATACAGACCTAAGGCTACTATTGTGTATAATATAGACTTCTGATATCGTGAAAAGTAAACAAAAACACAATGCCAGTCCTGATAATAAAGATAGGGCACGTCGAGTTCATGAAAATAATTTTGAAAGTCAAACATAAAAGATTAATGAAAACAATACTCATCAAAACTAAACAAAATTTATTTAGTGATTTTTAAGCCCCCGTAAACGACGTTTCGGGGATATATAGCTTTTTTCGTGTCCGTCTTTCTCTCTGTCTGTCTATATCTCTGTTTAAACTTACCTATAGCTTTTGATTTAGTGGAGCTATGGCATTCATATTTCACATGTGTATTTCTTGTGACAAGACCTTTCTTTTGCTACCACCAAATTTGACCTTTCACTTTGGATTTTGACCCACTTTTACACAAAAACTTTGAACTTTTACTTTGGCCATATCTTTTGAACAGTAGAGACCAAGGCATTTATACTTATAATGCGTATTTTTATGAGAAGACTTTTTATCGGATACCAACAACCTTGACCTTTTGACCTTGACAGATATTTCTGTTCTTAATAAAAAAATTAACCTTGGCTATAACTTTTGATCAGAAAGTACTAGGGCTTTCATACTTCAAACTTGTAACCCTTGTGAGAAGACGCTCCATTGGATACCAAGAACTTTGACTCTTTGACCTTGACCTTTGAGTTTGACCTACTTTAAAAATACAACCTTGACCATTGTTTTTGAAGGGTTAGTACAAGGGCTTTCATACTTCATATATTTAATCCCTGTGACAAGACCTCTCATTTGATACCAAGAACCTTGACCTTTTGACCTTGGAGTTTGAACCACTTTTACACAAAAATTGCAAACTTTTACTTTGGCTCTGATTTTTAAACGGTAGATACTAAAAATTCCATTTTTCAAATATCACTTCTTTTTGGCAAGACCTATCATTTGAAACCAAGAATTTAGACGTTGACCTTGGAGATTTCCGTACTTACGAAAAAAATTAACCTTGGTCTTAACTTTTGAATGGTAAGGGCTAGGGCTTTCATACTTCAAATATGTAATCCTTGTGAGAAGACCATTCATTGGATATCAACAACTTTGAACTTGAGCTTGGAATTTGGCCTTCTTTTTACTAACTTTAACATTGGCCATAACTTATGAACGGTAATGGCCAGCGCTTTCATACTTAACACATGTAATCTTTGATTTAAGGTCTATTTTTAGAAACCAAAACCCTTGACCTTTGATTTGACCCCGCAGTTTGTCCCACCTTTAAAAACGTTAACCTTGGTCATAACCTTTGAACAGAATGGTGCTAGAATTTTTTATTTCTTCTGAAAAGGTCTTACCTAAAGTACCAACATATTTGATCAGCATTAGAGAAAGCTTAACCTTTGCTATATTGCCATAGGGGGGAATCAGTGTTTCACAAACACATCTTGTTTTTAGTTTGCTTGTGCGCAAAAGCCTACAAGATTAAATTCATATCATGTAGCTTAATTGTGTAGATATGTTGAAAGTTAAAGAAGAGTCTAACATTATATAAATCGGTATCATACATTGTTTACTTTGTGTGATAATCATGTCTTAACCCCTTCCACATCGTGTTGAATTTTAATGCATATATCTTTTGCATATGCTTCACACAAGATCATGTATATTTGTTTTCCCGTAATCAAGCATTGATAACTTACTTTGTAGTGGCCTATTTATGCCATATAATATCTAAATAAAAAATCCATTTATTCTAACTTATGCTAAATGATTGGCTTAAACTTTAATCATAAGGGAGTATATATAATTTTATCATATGTTCCTCATCATCGATTATCGTTCATATATTATTGACTTTATGCCATCATGAGATTATCAAATAAAATAAACTTGCACTGAGATTGCAGGTAAATGTGTCATTTCACGTGAAAAGTAATCGTCGTAGATCAATACGTTATAAAGAGTAAAGTCTAACATTTATTTGAGTGCCGAAAGAGTGCACTTTTTATGCAATTTTACATGTAAGTAGTAAAAATGGGTCAACTGAGTGGAGTTTTAACCCTAACCCTAAAAAATGGGTCCTAGTGCCTAACCCTAACCCTAACCCTAACCCTTACCCTTACCCGTAATTCGAATTCTAACCCTAACTCGAAACCAAACCCTAACCCCTAACCCCTAACCCTAACCCTATCCCCTAACCCTAACCCTAACTAACCCTAGCCCCTAACCCTAACTAACCCTAACCCCCTAACCCCTAACCCCCCCCCTAACCCTAACCCGGGGTGTGTTTACATTGGTGTGTTGGTACTACCCTATCCCCTAAAATACCTATCCCCTAAATACAAATATGTGTTTACACTATACGTAGGTACTACGTTTTTTTTTTATGCTGACTATACAGGTAAAAAATGCGCCGTGTGCAAAAAAAACATTGCAAGAATGTGATTATGACGTCACGCATTCACAGTCTAGACAGTCCTATAACCGGTTTGAACTGGTTTTACTGAAAGACAAGAACCACCTGGATTTTTTTACTGAAAACAAGAACACACACAATACAGATTAGAACACAGATTTTGATTTTTCAATTTTATTCAAGTGAAAATATACATACAATTTACATTTTCTGTTTCTTCTGGGCCTTCTCACTGGTCAGGGGTAGTTTCCTTTTAGTTTCCCTAGGTTTTCTTTCTATGTCTTTTACCGATACATAGCATGGCTCCATTTGTTTCTTACTCTCTCCTGATCCGCCCTGGGTCCCTTCTTTTTTCTGGTCAATGTTTCCTCCTTCTTCTCTCATTTTTGTCTCTTTCCCCGTGAATGACTTTGTGATTGGTGATAATAATCCACTAATATAACAAAATCCACTGCTGTTATGACATTTCAGTTTTTCCATCTTGTTTTCAAGAGCACTCACCTTGCTGTTCAATTTATTCACCTTGTCATCCACATCATTCATCTTGGTGTTCATTTGATTTAGTTTGTTATCTAGAGCAGATAACATGTTCACAATTCCGTCCAGAGTAGTGTTTAAAATGCTCATATCTTCTTCTTTATTCATGTCCTCAGGAAAATTAACCATGTCCAAATTCAAATCCAATTCCACGGCATCCTTTATTATCTCTGTCATGGGAGCTCCTACATATCCTTCAGGTGTCACATAATACTGGGAATTTTCTGAAGTATTCATCATTGCTTCTATTTCTTTTCACCTGTGTCCAGTTCTAAGTGCTCACGCAGAATGATTATCAAATTTTACAGTTTTTTTAGTTTATATACCTGCTATGAGCCGTGTGCACCTTTTTTACCTGGGCTTTATATACCTGTTACATCCTCTGTAAAGGACCGTGTGCCAAAACTTAGGGGCCGTGTGCACTTTTAACCTGCGTTTTCTATACCTGTTGCATCACCTGTAAGGGGTTCGTGTGCATCAATACGTTTTACCTACGTGGGCTATAAAAAATGAGAATAAAAAATAATAATAATATTTTTTTTTTACTGTGATAATACATAGATGCAATGGAAAGAAAAAAAAAAAGTATGTATTCAATACCTTGGAAATTTCACACAGGGTTAAGAAAAAATCGTTTTTTTTTTTAAAATACCAAAACCTCAATCAAATCTACGAATGACTAGACCCCACCCCCTTGGATGCAATGAATATCATATACAAAATACTATTTCGGAGGAGAATTCGACAGTTAGAAGCATTGTTAGTTTTTAACAAATAAAACAAAAAAAAAATCTTGTAATACTACATCACTGTTATGTTTATTGTATGACGTCATGGATACACTCGGGTTCGGCCTTTCCCCCCTTCAATTTTGCTTTCTCACTGTGGTGGGCGTGTTTACCAAATGGGGTGATTTTCTTTTAGCCAATCACATTTGATCACATGATTGGTTTTTCCATGTTTCGCACGCGATTCCAGTATCGTCTGCTATTGTAAATAAATACAGCCCCTCCGAACGCCCAGTGTCATTCTGCTTGTAGCTGATTTGGTGTTTTACACACACACACACAGAGAGAAGAAAAAAGAAAGAAGAAGAAGAAGAAAACAAAGAGCAGACCAATTTAGAGAGATTTTTTCCCTGATTCCGGGGATTGCTATTGAAACCCAAGTCGTGGTGAGGCGCCTAGACACTTTGCAGGAGTTGAGCAGATATAATATGGTGCGAGTTCAGCTAAATACGAGCCACCCAGCAGAAATAGAGGGGACACCCTTACACTAGACTTTCCACAGAAGAACTTCAAGAGGAGCACCTTCTAGATCCCCGCCCCCGCCGCCGCCCAGACCTGCAGCCCCCCAGGCTACAGGCACGGAAACCAGGGGCGGATCCCCACCTGGGGCTTTCGTGTTCCCATTCAGTCAATTACTGTGCACCCTATGTCTGCAGAGGGGGAGGAAATAACTTTTGTTGTTCCCGCTGCCTCCAACGGGCAGCATGTACTCTTATGCGCTGCGCAGAGTCATCGAACAAGATCTTCCGTGCCCCCTCTGCCGGAACCAGCGGCGACTGTTAGTACCTTTGTCCCTCAGGCCTGAGTTTAACCGAGATGACACTTCTTCTGATGAAGATGATGATGAGTCCATTGGGCACCTAGTCCACGAGTTATTGGCCGCCTAGACCAGCCATCCCACCTTGATAACAAAACCAGAAAAAAAAACCAAAAAAATCAACAAAACAACGAAAAAACCAAAAAAAACTACAAAACAACGAAAAAAAACAAAAAAAGCCCTTTTAAGGGCTACCCAATTGTTTCGAAAAGATGCCTTCATATTCAGTCAATAAAAAGAAACGTTCTGTGTGTGTCTTAGAAAAAAAAAATCTTTTTTTTTTTTCTAAAATACAGTCAAAGAAACGATTGTATCTTAGGAAAAAAAAATGATCTTTTTTATATACAGTCAAAGAAACGAAACGTTTGTGTGTGTTCAATAAGAGTACCTTCTGTACAGTCAAAAAGAAACATTGTGTTTCTTTCAAGTTATAACACCAGGTCACTTTTTAAAAATTTTTTATGTCTCCAAGTACGCCGTAATTTTCTATGTAAATTAGGCCGCCATTGTCGAATCTCGGCAAAAGATTTTACCCCAGTGAAAAAGGTTTGTAATCCATCGTGTAGGTCGTTTAAAGTTGTTTCACATTGTTTATAATTGTGATTATGTTATCCCTCACCTATAAGTTTAATGTCAGGTATGCTAAATAACCCATTTCTGTGTAATTTGAGAAAAATGTTTTGTCATGTGCTGAAAGTATGGCCTACTATTCATGTTAGGCGGCCATTGTCGAATCTCGCCGAGATTTTACCCCAGTGAAAAAAGGCTTGTAATCCATCGTGTAGGTCATTTAAAGTTGTTTCACATTGTTTATGATTGTGATTATGTTATCCCTCGCCTATATGTTTAATGTCAGCTATGCTAAACGACCCAGTTCTGTGTAATTCGAGAGAATGTTTTTGTCATGTGCTTAAAGTATGGCGTGCTATTCATGTTATGATTTAAAAAAAGTCGCTCCTCAAAATAAATCTGTCTTTTTAAAAGATACATTTTTACAAATGACATTTAATATGATTAGAGTATAGGTATCCATATATAAGAGATATTATTTTTGCATTACATTTATAAGGTCTCATGTAATTTAATTCATAATAACACAAATGGGATTTTTTTTCTATACAGTCCTTATCCTGGAAGATATGTTCCTAACCAATCCATTCTCTAAGTGAAGTGAAGCGTGCTGGCTGCTGGTCTTCCTTTGGGAAATATACAGTGAAATAACTAACATAAAAACAAAAAACAAAAACTTGAATCTAAAAAAGTTTCAATGAGATATCATTTTAATTTATTTTCATTATTATTAAGATAATTATTTTAAATGTTTTTATATTTTTAAAAATGGATTTAAAAAATAAAATCTGATCATGGAAAATCAATATCATAAAGATAGCAAGTTTTATAGGAATCCATATATAAGATATTATTTTTGCATTACATTTATAAGAGGCATTGTCTCATGTTATTTAAATCATAATAACAAAAAATGGGTTTTTTATTTTTTCTATACAGTCCTCAACCTGGAAGAGATGTTTTTGTTCCTAACCAATCCATTCTCTAAGTGAAGTGAAGCGTGCTGGCTGCTGGTCTTCCTTTGGGGAAAATACACAGTGAATCAATTATGATAAAAACAAAACTTGAATCTAAAAAAGTTTCAATGAGATATCATTTTAATTTATTTTCATTATTATTAAGATAATTATTTTAAATGTTTTTATATTTTTAAAAATGGATTTAAAAAATAAAATCTGATAATGGAAATCAATACTATAAAGATAGCAAAGTTTTGAAAAAACCAATTACTGATGAATTTCTGAATTTTCCATTAAAATATTTGACATTATATCACAGGGGAAAGAAAAAAAAACTACTTGAGTGTTTCTACTGACCTCCCCCCAGAGATCTGCTTATGAGTGCATGGGGGATTGGTGTGGACCTTCATCTCCAGTTTAAAACAGAGTATGACAGATAAAAAGGTACTTTTTTTTTCTTCTTTATTTTTTACATGAAAACACATACAATTAATGATGAAGAATGTACACATGTTTTTCATAAGTGTGTACAAATTGATCAATATAATATCTATAATGAATCCAATTTCCTTGGGCTAGTCCACAACATAATCCAAAAGGAAAAGCATAAGTCTTGTAAGGTAAACTACCCATTTGTTGTAAACAAGTCATCAAATCTCTCTGGGCTCCAATTTCTTTGTTTCTCTCCTTTTCCATAATCAGGTTTCAAAACTCCATATTCTTCATAGTCACCTCCTTGCCTGTAAAACATACTTTCCAATTCTGGGGTACTGTAAGACATAACAAATCTGGCAGTACAATGAAGTCTATAGATATCCAGTCCTTCTACTGGTCTTTTCATTTGAATGAATCCCTTTTCATTTGATTTTATGTACTTCTCCTGTCCAGGGATGTCTTTCCTTTTGTAAAATCAAATAGTTAAATTCATCTTCATTACTCATACAATTAAAATATCACAATTTGTTTACCTATGCATATATCTATTTGAAATTTGCTATATTCATAATTTATCTTCTAAAAAGTGGTGAAAATTTCAGAACGCAGTGATGATTATTTTTCAAACTAGACAACTTGTCCAAACATATCTCGATCTTCTTGTTCTTTGGGGTCTGGAATGATGAAATTCCAATTAATGGCTATCCTGTAACATCTGTCCGGACATTTAGGATCCTTCACTTTCTCATGCAGGGGTAAATATTCATTCCTAGGTTCCTGATCCACCTCCATAGGTTTTATCATTCTCTTTTCTAATAAGGTAAGTTTTTCCATCTTCATCTCCATGTCTTTTAATATTCTAGGAATTCGTTTGGCACACTATCGTTTACTCAATTGGGCCCCAACTAATGAGGATTTTCTTTAACACCTTTGTTTTTATACCCCTCACACCTTTGCAAAAAGATAAGGGTGGTGTGCAAAGAAATATAACGATAGACCTACGTTTTGTTTTATGCTGACTGCACAGGTAAAATACTGGCGCCGTGTGCAAAGAAATATACGATAGACCTACGTTTTTTGTTTATGCTGACTGCACAGGTAAATGCGCCGTGTGCAAAAAACATTGCAAGAATGTGATTATGACGTCACGCTTCACAGTCTAGCCTAGCCTAACTAGTTCAAACTGGATTTTTTACTTACACATAAATAACAAAGAAAACACAGATTTTTGATTTTTTCATTCTTTATTTGTAACAACAAACAACAACAAACAACAAACAACATATTTACAATACATTTTGATAAAAACATTGACACTTTTGTCCATGACCCGTAGGTAATTTATGATAAGTGTTTTTAAACCAATTCGCTACGTATCTGTCCCTTTGTAAAGCCGTACTCTGGTCAAAAGGGAATAGCCATTCGTTGGCTTTCTTTCTTTTCTTGTCTCTTTGATGTAAATAATACACGCAATATTGTCCACACACATCGGTATTCCAGTCTTGATAGCGATACGGATTATAAATCCATTGTTGAGCATGACGCTGGATAAAATCTTGAATTTCTTTTTGTAAGGGAGGAAATCCATAAGAATCGAAATATTCCACCACGGGATTGCTCACATATAGACACACCCAATGTTCTCCAGGTCGATCTTGAGGATCCGTATTGACCACCACAGCTTTTTCTCCAGGTCTTAATTGATCCGGTAATAAATCTACAGGATACACCCCTCCAAACGAACTCTTGAATTCTCTGGATAAGACTTCTCTCAATTGTCCCGTATCCATTAGTAATCAATGCTCACTTCTCTCTGTTTGTTAATTTCTAATAGGTTATCGAATTCTGCATACACCACACAATTTAAGGTGTTAGGTGTATTGTTGGTAAACTGCACTTCTACTCTCAGATTTCCTGTTTCTATGATGTGGAATTTATCCGATTGCGCCTCTTGATCTTTAGTGAAATCCCAGCCCCATAGAGTGTAGCCGCTTTTATACTCTTCTAAGGTGATGTCTGGAGCCCAATCTTCTCCTAATTTTCCCAGAGCTTGATACAGACTGAGATAAGATCTCAGATATAAATCGTCGTTGAAATTAGGCTCAAAACAACGAGTACTCATGGTCTCTCCGTTGATACTGACATCTAATTTCTTGATCCCAAAGTTTTGGAAATGAAAGGGATTTTTAGTTTTATCTCCGTTAAAGGCCGCATTCTCCACAAAGCCTAAAATGAGACGTTTAGGCATCTGGCCTTGAAACAGATGATCCGTAATCTTAGACTGAGTTCCTGTGGGGATGGTAAAGGTTTTCACTTCCACTCTTCTCAAGGGATATTTGGCTCTGTGGGTATTCAAACTCTGATTAATGGCATTCATCATGACTGGTGTGGGTTTGACTTTTCTCACCCACAAGACCATACTCAAAATTTTCACTTTTCCTGTACTTCCTCCTTTGATCATCATGTAGAAAGCAGGTCTAGCTCGATTAAATCGCAAACGGACGTCCACTCCATTAGGTAGAAATCGATCTTGTTGAAACAAATCCAGATGTAAACGATCCAGCAAACTGATTTTCTTACTGTTAGCAATAGCTTGGTGTCTTTTTCGGAATCCTTCGTTTTTAGAATTGGCCGGTAACGCTGTGAGGATGGGTTCGTTAATGGTCACCGTGTCGGCACCACCATTTCCAGCTGGAGTTACATCAAAGGTTTTATTTTGAGCTACACCAAGAGCCTCTAACCCCACTTCGTCCATGTGTCCTGCCGTATCTTTTTCCCACAGACTACAGGCTTTCATCTGTGTCTTTAATGTTCTGGGTCGGTAAGACAATAATTTCTCCAGATAAGCTTTGTAAGGATAAGTATCCGTCCCTGGAGTCACTATTTTTCCATTCAGACTGACATCGATTTCCGTAAACATGGAATGTAAGATATTATTCACTGGACTCGAAGTGCTGTTTGCCCCGGTCAGATTACTTCCATCGTCTTTGGTAAATTTACATACCATTTGAAGATAAGTTTGAGATAAATCCAGATAGTGATCTCCTTGTCCTTTGATTTCAAATTCGATGGGAGCGGTGTCCGAATCTAAAGTACTGGAAATGGGGTAATATTCTTCCCATTTCGAGTCTTCTAAAGCAATATTAGTGGGAGGGACTTCAAACAATTGTAAATTGTTCATCCCACACGCACAGGAATCGGGTTGTAACATGATGTGTCTACTAGGATTCAGTTTTCACAAATGAACCTTCTGTTCACAGGACTGGCCTATTTATACTCTCTCTCTCTCAGTCAAACACATCTAAAGGACGTTTTCTTTTAGGAATTCCTCCTCCTTGTTTTTTCCTTTTTCTCTTAGGACCTCCTCGGGCTAACATAGGGGTCTTTTTTTTTCTTCTGTTGTTAGTACCTCCTAGATTCATTCTCTGTTTCACCATTCCCGAAGTATTTTTTAGAGCTTGTACTCCGTGAGTTTTGACTGCGTCTTTTAAAGATCTCTTATTTTCTAATACGTCTAATCCCGTTCTAGCAGCAGCAGTCAAGGCGTGTTTAGCTCCTGTTTTCAGTAAATCAGTAAAAAATCCTCGCCCTCTCTGTCGTCTTCTTTTTCTTCTTGTTATTTTAATCACCATTCCCGATCCCCTCTGTTTTTTCATTCTTTTTCTTCTTCTTTTGTTAGTACCTCCTAGATTCATTCTCTGTTTCACCATTCCCGAAGTATTTTTTAGAGCTTGTACTCCGTGAGTTTTGACTGCGTCTTTTAAAGATCTCTTATTTTCTAATACGTCTAATCCCGTTCTAGCAGCAGCAGTCAAGGCGTGTTTAGCTCCGGTTTTCAGTAAATCAGTAAAAAATCCTTCCCCTCTTTGATAGTTTTGGGGTGGATAATAGCCTGGTGGTGGTGGTGGTGGTGGTGGGGGTTGCTGTTGACCCAATAATCCTCCTACTAGATTGCTGACTAAAGGAGCTGCTACTTTAAATAGGGATCCTAAAAAACCGTGTCCTTTTTGACGTAATAACCCTCTATGATAGACAAACTGTCCGTGTCCTCTTTGTCTCAGTAATCCGGGATGATACTGCATGGTTCATGTCTCTTATTCAACTGACCTTTCTGTCCTCGGGGGACTTCCTTTTATACCCTTTTTTAGGGCTGAATACAATACAGACAGCAGACCAGACAAGCCACCACGCCCAATAAGATGGAACACAATAACGGTACATTCATCTCAGTATACTTTTCTGAAATGAAGTTTCACCACTGATTTACCACTTACAAAGGGCATGGGAGTCCCTAAAGGAGTCATGATGTGAATCTCAATGGTATCGAAATGTTTTTTACTTAGTTTCAAATATTCCGCTCGAATGGGTTCCCATTTGGCTTGTTTTGAATCCTCCAAATGAAATGTACAAGGCACCACTCTTAAGAGTTTCAAGGCATTGGAGCCTACCGTCTGGGGTTGAATCAAGTCACAATAGACATACATGGATTTCAGATTTTCATATAAATCCACAGTATTGTTTCCCAAGTAACTAATGTTGATCCATTTGGTCATGTTTTCTGTATCGTTCTGAAGAATGACTTTCTGACTGTCCATGCCTAGCTTATAAGCTAGGGATGTGGGGAAACGAATGCATAAGGGAGTAAGATTTTTTCCATTAATTTGATACATCACTCGATCATAGGTCTCGTAATATACTAATTTCATAGAATTTTCTTCATCTGGATGACCAACGGTTTTCCATATTTTTCTCAATGATCTCTGTAGTCCTAGACTTATTTCCTCTGTTAAAGCCTTGGGGTGAACGTAAGGCCCGGGTCTGAAGTGAATTCGTCTAATTTCCATCTTGCCATCTAGATCAATGAGTGAAGGCCGTTTATTATGGGCCCAATCTATCAGTACAGGACATTGACGTAATGGCATTGGGTCTAAGGTTTTCATTTTAAATCTGCCCGATTTAAAAACATTTGGGTCTTTGATATCTTTGTTCTGGGGAGCAAAAGACTGAGGGATCAGGATGTCAAAATAAGCCTCCTTTTCTGTAATGTTTTTCAATGAATTGGGATACATCATTTCTGTTAAAGCCACTTCCCATTCTCCGTCGGTTAAATCCACTGTTTGTGGTAATAAGGTTTTAAATTGAGCGGTCGTATTGGTAGAAAAAGAGGTCATAGACCCATCACTGGGTAAAGTCATGTAAAACCCACTGCTCTCTGCCATGTTCAATCTAAGACTGAGACCTTTGACCTAAGAACCTTTGTATTTATAACAACTTCTTTTTTGTATATAGAGAAAAAAATAACAACACTAGAATTTTTGTTTTTCTTTTATTTTATTGATTCATAACAACAAGAAACAAGAACATCATTATAATAACAAACATTCAAAACTTTGATTCAGTTCTTTTTGTATGGGAAAAGGTCTCCTCATGTACAAATAGTCTGTTTCACAACGGTTACCACAGGCATTGAATCCTTTTACGATCACTTCTTTCAAATAGTCTTTAATACAATCTCCAGCTTTTTCCATCCATTTCCCTTGAAACAAAGTGGTTTCGGGTCCCTCTCTTTGGTGAGGCAAGACGTAATTGATTTTCCATTTGAATTCCCTATACTTGGGCTGTCTGGGTCCTAATAAGACCATGTGTTTGCTTCTTTGGCGGTCCGGTAACTTGAATCTCTTATACAGGTAGATTTCATGGTGACCTGTTTTTGTCCCTGGATTCTGATCAAAGAAATCTTGAATACATGTCTCTTTGTTTTTCATCCATTCTCCCTTTAAAGTAGTACCCTTTTCAGGTTCTACTATTTTCCAACGATACTCTGAGCTTAAAAATTCCATGACGTGTGTGCTCTGTCCCTCACTCAGATCAGAAATGATCCTCTTAGGCTTTGGTGTCTCCTTTTTATATAGAGGAGTGTATCTATTTTTAGATTCCGGGATTAACTGGGTGAATTGGTCGTCTTCTTGACCGTAGGGGTATGATGCATCATGGTAGGACTAGGCATGATGTAACCCACCGAAGAACTCACACAGATCATCCAATATTCTCGATTAGAATCGTGTAAAGCTAACATGACCACACTGGTGATGATGAGGGAAATACAGATGAATAATTGTGCAAAATACACAATTTCTTCTCGAGGAATATTCTCTCCACAAAATTTCCAATGAGGTGTTATTTGATGAGATCCGTTTGGGGAATCCATGAATCGAAACTTGGGGGATATCCTTTCCACCGGACTTTAACTTCTTGAATGATTTTTTTCCCGACTCGTCGCTTTTTATACCCCAAGATTTCCTCCACTTCGTACACGTCGTCTTTTTTAATGATCTGTTGTAATTCTTTCTCGTAAAATGTCCCTTCTAATTCCTCCTGGTTATAATCTTGTACTCGATACACGTAAGGATACCGACCGGGAACTCGTTGAGCAATGGTAAATATTTCCGTGGTCCAGTTCGGTAAATATCCTTTTTCAAAAGTGCGTTTGGCTTTACTGATGCGCACTTTATCTCCTGTTTTAAATTTGGGGGGTTTTTTGGTTTTAGGTGATGATTCTTCCCCATATAAAGTTTTCCAGACTTTTAACACATTCGAGGGATTCACTTGAGCTGGAGCTCTTTGGATACTGCGATGAAAGGTATGATTGTAAGCATACACTAAATCCGGTAAGACCTCTAAATACCGTCTGGTTTTATTTCGAGTGAAATACCGCCACATGCGTGCTTTGAGGGTTCTTTGAAATCGTTCCACGATACTGGCTTTGGTGTCCGTATTGCGAGTGGTAAAGAAATGAATGGATTTAAATGCCTGTAAGAATTCTCGATTGGTAAATTCTTTGCCTTGATCCGATTGAATGCGGACGGGACGTCGACCGTCTTGTCGGAAAATCTCTTGTAATCCTCGAATCATTTCTTTTCCCGTTTTCTGTTTTAAAGGCACCACCCAAGCATATTTAGATAAGACGTCAATGGCACACAATAAAAAAGTATAGCCGTCATTATGTTTCTTTAAACTGGACACATCGGCTAAATCTAATTGCCATTGTTCGTCCATATCCGTCACTCTGGTCTGTTGTCTCCGGAATTTTCGATGAATGGGTTTATGTAAAGTATAAGTATCTTGCTCTTTTAACCATTCTCGTATGGTGTTTAAGGAAATCTTATGTCCCAAACTTTTGACCTGACGATACAAAGTCTGTATGCCTCCATACCCTCTCTTAGGATCGTAATAAATCTCTGTTAAAATGTCTTCTACTCCCTTCTTCTTCTTCTTCTTCTTCATGTCTTAGGCAATGATAGCCAATTTTCCTCGATTTGTTCTAATTTCTTATTGGCTTCTTCTTCTTGGGCTTTTAATTGCTTTTGGGCTCGATAGGGACTATATTTAGGTGTGAATTTTTTTAACACCCTTGATCTCGCCTCTACAGGTCGACTAATAGGGGTCAAAAAAGAAGAGGAAGCATCCTGAAATCCGCTCTCTTCTTCTTCGTCGTCCTCGTCACTCAAAGCCCCTTTAGGAGTACTGATTTTTCCTGGTTTCTGCATGGCTTTTATAAGGTCTCGATTTTGCAAGTAAGTCATGGGAGTACGGGTCTCTTTTAAAGCTTGAGCAAATTCGTATAATCCTTTAGGCACCGGACGATTTTTCAAGGATCTGGTTCTCATGTTTTCGGCCATTATATCCACAATGTTAGAATCGGGCACTTTTTGACCTCGATAACTGATTTCTCCGTCTTTATCCCAAGTCAAGACGTTGGTTTTCTTTAAATGATTTAATAATAATTCAGCTTTTCTTTGCATGGGTTTATTCACACTTTGAATGATTTGTTGATCGATCTCGGGGTCTGAGGCTGCTAGTGGTGCTGCTGCTACTGCTGGAGCTGCTGCTGCTGCTGCGGGGGCTGGGGCTAAGGGTGCAGGGGTTTTTTTGGTAGTCGTTGTCTCCCTCGCTTGTTGTAAATAATTCCTATACCGATGAAGTTCTTGACCGTATAAAGCCACTTTTTCTTCTGGAGTTAAATCATCACGTCTGGTAATCTGGTCCAATTCTTGACCTATACTCAGCGTAGATTGAAATTCCGGAGGTTTGGGGAGTTTTCCTTTGAGTTCATTCAACAGAACTTCAGGTACTAACACCATTTTACGACTCATTTTAGAAGGTTTAACAGTAAAGGAGCGGCTGCTGCGAATAAAAAAGGAAAAATACCTCCTTTTTGTTGTACTAATAAAGCTCTTCGTCTCTGGATGGATTGAGGTTGAACCAGTCTCCTTAAGATGTGTTTCTTAGGAGCTAGTTTTCGTTTCTGAGCCGAATGGAGAGGTAACACTCCTTTTAATAGGTTGTAGACGATCTCACAAATTTTCAGAATACAGTCTCCAGAACAATGTTTTAAAATCCCCGTTTTTAAGGACGAGGAATAGTGAGGATCCGATAACACTCTTAAAAGAGGAGCATGCGCTTTTAATCGCGTACAACATCCCTTTTTCTTCTTGGCCATCTTTGAAAACAATGAAGAGAAGTCTCTCATGTCACTCCCTTTTATAGTGTCTTAAGGAGGGGCATACCCTCCGTGTTTGTCACTCTCGTGTTTATCTCTATTTTTCTCCCTGACATAAATTTTTCCACAATATCGGCATTTATATCTCAGACCTTTAGGAAGTTGAGGGGTGGAGGCTGTCAAGGGTTGAAAACGTGTGATTTTAGGGACATGAATGGGAACTTTAATTCCAGGGGAGGGAATGCCCACATTCACTCGAGGAAACACTTCTAAATCGCTAGCTCTTTGACTCCCTATGGGTCCCATAGTACGATCCATTCTCAGTTCTGCTTGTTTCTTGAGTAACTCTCCTATGGTCTTTTGTCTTTGTTCCTTATAATACTGATTGATTTCGTTTTTTAAACTTTCGGGCATGGCTTTACTTTGAGCTAGAGTTTGAGGAGCAGATTTTCGCCTTTTTGCCCCTGTTTTCTTGGGAGGGGCTTTTTTCTTCTTAGGAGGGGCTTTTGGCTTCTTCTTTTTTCTACTCTTTTGAGCTGCTCCTCCCACTCGGACCATCCAATCTGGAAACACTCTTTGTTTCTTATTATCGACTCTTACCACTACACTCTTTAAACGACGAACCCGTCGTTTTTTAGGACTATTCCATTTGAATAAATGACGAATGATGACTCCACCTAGAAATCCAGCTCCTCCGCGTTTTAAAATGGCTGTTTTCCTATCTTCGTCACTAGCCGATTGATCGGCAATGATCTTTAAATCTTGACGATGACGATTAATAAACTTTTGAGTCAGTTTATTGATAGGTAAGACCCCTTTCATTAAATTGCGAGCTCCCATGGCAAACCAATTCAATAAGGCTTTACGCCCTAATTCGATTAAATGGGCTCGTTTGGTGGGATCTCGTTCCCGCTGTAAACGTCGTAAGGTTCTCACTAATTTACTCTTGGCTGATGGAGCCATGATGAGAGTGAAATGAATAATGACTCAGAAGAGTGGGAAACACTTTTATTTATACTCTTGAGGCATGTGTATAGTCAACAATTCAAACATTCGACTTCTTAATCGGTATTCGTCTGGGGTCTGGGGACTCAAATCCACGAGAAGATAACCGTGAGGTACCTGGGTGGCTTCTTGATAAGCAGACATCAAATGAGGCAAAGCTAGCTGACGACTCAATACACTGATCTGAGATTTGTCTCTGGGATTTTTGAATAAGACTAAATAATGAGCATTCAAACTAATGGTGCGATGAGAGGCAGCTCGATCAAATAAATTCTGAGTGATGTAAATCACACTGGTATTCCGATGATGGGCTTTACGGGTAAACCAATCCACAATCGATTCGATGGCTTTTCCTCCCATCATGTCGTCAAAAATGAGTAAATGGGGCACACTCAAATTGGCTACTAATTTCTCGTCGTCTTCTGGAATATTTCGGATGAAAGATACCTTCTCTTTTAAAGAAGTGTAAGCGGGTTGCCATTCCCGATAACACCAGACGATCTTTTCGGGCCTGGGGGTGATCCAGTCTAGATTGTTCACTAATGACTTGACGAATTCTGTTTTGCCCGATTTCGAGGGTCCAGCAACTACCATGGTAAATTCGTGTTTCAATTGAAAAGAGGGGAGGGGTGTCTCCTCGGAATACATGTTGATCAATGAAAGAAAAGTTGGGTTCAGGGTCTTATTTATACTTATTCTTATACTTATTTATAGAAGAATATGTTTTTTATAGAGAAGAAGAAACAACACAAATCAATTCAATTTTTTATTTGTAACAAACAAACAAACAAACATATCAATAACCATAAGGTAAAGTGTTATAATTCTCTACAATTTGTCTCTTGTCATATACAATTCTCACTGTTTTCTCTGAAGGTTTGTTCACGACCTCACAATCCCGGGTCCTCTGGATTTTGCTGGGATAGGGAACTTTTATTTCCTCTATTTCTCCCATGAGCATTTTTTGTAAAGTCTCTGGGCACACCAACTGAGAGGTTCGATGGTTGAGAGTGACCCCTTTGCATTTATGAACCTCGGTTCCTTTGTCCGTTCGGAAAGCATAATTTTTAGGACCTGCCGACATGAATTTAGTGATGTGATCCCCGTCTAATTCGTCGGTCCATTCTCCTAAACTATGGCCCAAAGTAGGATTAAAAGCTCCTTCCTTATGTTGGTAAATGATACTGTCCGTATCGAAATAAAGGCCCCGTTCTTCTAAAGGTCGTAAAGTCTCGTAGAGATGTAAGCGGGCATAGGCGGTGGTAAAACAAGCCAGGATCACGTTTCCAAAGGGACATTCTTCGACGAATTCCTGTTTGTCTTGAAAATTCACTAGCATCTTGTCTTCAATGGAATCTTCTTTATTGACTAAGAGTCGCACACCCTTGATGTCGACCGTCGAATTTTGTAAGAGTTGATGTAATTCCTCTACTTCGTCCAAGTATCTGACTTTGGGTAATAACAAGCGTTGAGCAAATTTTCCCCACAGACAATTTAAAAAGAGTTTAGCAATGGTTCTTAACACTGGATTCTTCTTGATACTGAGAATGTCCATCATGAATCCTTCTTTGTATAACACTTCTCGAATGTAATCTTGTTCTTGTTCTGAGGTCTTACATTCGGAGGGAAATCCGGACGCTTCCTGTTTGATCTTGAGGAAGGTATCGATGTACTCTTTAAATAAGTCTTGACTGCGTTCTTTGAAATGCCACACTTCGTAAGTTTGCTCTAAGGTATACCCCATGTCCAAGGCTTTATGTAATTCGCACGTCACCCAAGTACCCGTGAGACTACGTTCCCGATCGGTGTGTTGACATGGGTGTTGAGACGTAGAGTCTTGTTGTTGGGCACAGGTGCGACATAAGGGAAATAATAACTTACCTCCCGTCCGATAAGGTAATACGGGGTGAAAGAGACCTCGGGGTGGTAAGACCCGACAGTGAATGAGACCGAAATAACTTCTCACGTCCTGGAAGTCGTCTGTGATGATCTCGGGATGCCCTAAGGGAAAAGGTCTGTGTTTCAACACGTAAGGGTATAAGGAACACACGTCCACGTATCTCATGTCCCCTTCTTCACAATATAATTTAGTGGCATTGGTCCGGCCTCCGTACAGGGCTTCTCGAGGTTTCAAAGGATCCGGAATGTCCAGATCTCGTACAAATTGCTGTAAAGTCTCATCTTGTTGCACTTGTTGATCGAAATCGTGCTCCCAGATACTACACACGTTGTACCCCATGTCCTCTAAATCCGCAGTCCTTCTGAGAGTTTTCTCGTGTAATTGTTGGTAAGTAAATTGGGTCCGGTGAGGATGAGTTTCCGTCTGTAAACTGGGATAGCAAGTGGGGCATCCGTGCCAATAGCATCCGTAAAATTCGTAGACGGTACGAGTCGCTTCCTGGTATCCGTCGACGGTATAATTTCCGATCGGGACTTCGCCTCCGTTTCTGGCATGTCGTATGTGACATCCATTCTGATGACTCATCCAGGTGAGCCATCGACAGGCTTTGGCCGAATATTGTCGTGCCGGATCATACCCGAGGTTCGGAATGATGGCAATGCTGTCTTTAGGCATGAAATTTCGACGGTAGGCTAAATTAGCAGCATTGGCAAACGTGATGGATTCCTGGAAAGGGTCCACGTTGACCAACTTCTTGAGGGTGCTTCTAAACCGTGCACAGCATTTGTGTAAGATGTCAACGTCCGAGATACAATACCCTACAAACTCTTTCTGGAAATCAAACACTTTTCCCCTCTGTTGGTCGTACCATTCGTAAAAAGCTTTTCGTCCACTGGTAGTCATTTCGTCCGGATTGTAGAAAGCTGCCGGTGGATAAGGTCCCACGTAATTCTGGTTCTGTTCCGTATTAAAAAAGTGAGGGAAATAACCTTTCTTCATTTCGTTCAAATCGAAAGCGGAGGGCATCTGGGCCAAAGGAAAGGTTAAGAAACTATACGAGTCGATGAATTTGAGTCCACATATTTCCATGGACAAGATCTTACTCCCGTTCATGATCACGCTAGGTTTCAGGGGAGAAGAATGCACTATGTAATTCAAAATGAATTGTCCGTCGTATCCTTTGAAGTTATGGGCGATGACGATGGCCCCGTCGTGTACTAAAGTGGAATTCTTAGTACCTGTAGTGGGTTGAAATAACCAGTCCATGAACTTCTTTAAGGTGTCTGGGCCTTGAAATAGGTGCTGACGGGGTCCCATGTGTTGACAATGAGGACAAGGTTGGTCTATGTCTAAACCATCGCAATGTTGACAGACGCGATGTGCCACACACAGATTAGGGACGTGAATGCCCGATTCCTGAGTGCATTCGAAATCGAAATAAATGGTAAACTCTAAGGTGCCTTTTCCCTTCTTCTTCTTCTTGGGCTTCAGTTGTACGTAGCACCGATGATCGGCATCGACGATTTTCTTACAGATCTTACACTGTTTCTGATCTCCGCATTTGTGATGAGGAAATAATTTCTTAGGCATCCAGGACTGACACTTCTCGCATAGTCCCATTAAATTGCACACAGTAGTGGTGGTCTTCTTACTATGGGGTTTTAAATGATTTTCGTAGCAGGTCCTGTTCTTAAACATTCCATGGCATTCCTGGCATTTAATCTCGATCCCTTCATCGGGACATTTAGGGTGTGGTCCTAAACAATAGGGACAGCGATGAGGGCACTTGGACCGATGGTCTGTGACATGACTGTACCCCACGTCGCAATGATCACAGTAGTAGGGGTTCCCCGTCACTCCCGGCATGGATATGATGGCATCGCAATGACGGTTGTCTAACAAAATGTTCAAACAAGTTCCATCTCCCCAGCCTTTGAAGATGCGCTCTAAACAGAGTTTAGTCGAAGTAGATTTGAACTGAAATATTTTCAGACGATACTGAGGAGCTAATACCTGTTGTAATTTTATCCACTCTGCAGATCCACAAGCTTGAGTGATATCACACCCGGCCTGTTCCATGAGAGCTATGGCTTCTCGTTTCTGGTCTAAGTATTGATCTCCTGACCTCATGCGTTTCCATTGTTTTTCCCATTCCGGGTCTGGATGATCGGGTTTCTGACTGTGTAATCGAGTGACGGCGATGGCTCTAGCCAAACACAATTTATCCCAGGGATTGTCGATCCGAACGATGGCTCGTTTATTGTTCTTGAAACTCTCTTTATCCAGTTGTAGATGTTTGGTTCTGTCTCCACCACTCCCCTGGGGATTCTCGATGTGTAACAGCTGGAATTCCGTGGAGCCGTCGCCGATTTTGAACTCCTTTTTGGATTGTTGCACACGATCTATTTCTTCAAAAATGACGTCTTCGTTTAATTTTTTACATTGCATAAACCCATAAGAAATGTCTGAATCCAGAGATGGGTGTTTTATGTTCAGGCGAAGGTAATCGTTAGGATCACACTGCATTTTCAATTTGAAGTCCTGTAACATGGTTTTGAATAATCGTCGAAGGAAAGCCGTGGTTTCTTCTTCTTCTGGAAATTCATCGAAATGAACGACATATTTTTTTTCATGCGCTTTAAATTTTGGTGAGGTCCTTTCTTCACCTAGTCTCATGTGATAATACTCCGAAATGGGTTTAGGTGGTAAATCTATTTCTCTCTCGGTACTTTTTCGTTTCAATGTTCGTCGAGGCTGTACCTGTTTTTCTCTAGTAGAATCCATGTCTATCACCCTGATGGCTCTGAGGGTAAAATGAACCCAGAGTGAAAGAAAAACCACATTTATATACAGTGGATGACGTCATAATACACAGGTAAGCATTTTTGCACACGGCCCTAAACAAAAACTTGGCTCGCTGCCAAGTATTTACCTGTGTAGTCAGCATAAAAAAGGTAACGTAGGTAAAACGTATATTTGCACAAGGCCCTTAAGTTTTTGCACACGGCTCTCTTTACAGGTGATGCAACAGGTATATAAAGCCTAGGTATTTTTTGCACACGGCTCACACCAGGTATATAAAGCCGAGCTGGGAGTACCCTGCACTCATTGTACCCATCATGTATTTCACGTGGAGATTGATCTATTGGTTTGATGTAGAAAAATATGTTTGTCATTACTGTGATCAGAATACGATGAATTATAAAACATTGACAGTGTATAACTATCCGGGATGGCATCAGAGAACGTACAGGATTTGTCAGCATTGTGAAATGCCATTTCCACACTGGTATGTGGATGATGAGCCTTCTTTAGAAGATTGCGGTTGTAGCTGGTGCCTGAAATACTTCATACACAAGAAAGGAATTGAGAACATACCGCCTCCCCGATGGATGAAAATGACTAGGAACAGACCGTTGAAAGAATGTATGATGTGCTACCAGGAAAAGACTCAAGGAAAATGGAAATGCGAACAATGTCGGCAATATCCGTGTTGTGAGGAATGTGTGAAGAAACTCTTTGAGACGTCCTACCAGAAATGTCCCTTATGCCGATACAGTGGAAATTAAAATCATTTTTGTATTTTTTCATTGTGAATAAAAATTGAAAATCACAATCTGTCTTGTTTGTGTTTTGTTTTCAGTAAAAAAATCCAGGTGGTTCTTGTCTTTCAGTGTTTTGTTTTCAGTTAAAAAAACTGTGAATGCGTGACGTCATAATCACATTCTTGCAATGTTTTTTTTGCACACGGTTCATTTTTTACCTGTAAAACCAGCATACCGGTTATTTGCACAAGTCTAGACTTGAAGCGTGACGTCATAATCACATTCTTGCAATGTTTTTTTTGCACACGGGCATTTTTTACCTGTCGCTGTCAGCATTTTAAAAACAAAAAAAAAAAAAAGTAGTACCAACACACCAATGTAAACACACCCCGTATTTAAGGGGAATAGGTTAGGGTTAGTTAGGGGGGGTTAGGGTTAGTTAGGGCTAAGGGGCTAGGGTTAGTTAGGGTTAGGGCTAGGGGTTAGGGTTAGTTAGGGTTAGGGTTAGTTAGGGTTAGGGTTAGGGTTAGGGCTAGTTAGGGTTAGTTAGGGTTAGGGCTAGGGTTAGGGTTAGGGGGTTAGGGTTAGGGCTAGTTAGGGATAGGGGTTAGGGTTAGAACTGCACTCAGTTAGGCATAAAAAGTGCACTAGTTGACCTCGCCATCTAGACGCCTTATACTACTATGTAGTAAATAAACGTGTTACAATTACAAATAAAACGTTGTGTGTTCAGTAAAACTCCTCTAGTATAATATCAAGGAAAGAAAAACCAATACCCAATGCTTATAAATATTTTCATCAAGAAATCCATGTATAGTTGTCGAAATTTGCATCTTATACCATAAAATATTTACATTACGGGTCAAGGTCTCCGCAGGTGGAATAATAGTCCCTAGGGGTTAGGGTAGCTTAGGGTTAAGTTTTGAAACAACGCATATTTAATTTTTGTGGTAAAGTATAAAATATACAAATCTTTTTTTTTAAAATTCGCCTTATAGCCTTCATACATAGCTATAATCCTTTGTATTTGGGTCCAGTCTTTGAAAACCCCTTTTAAAGATTTTTTTGTAGGTTTATTCCTGATTTCCAACGTTTTGGCATGAGCGTCACTGAAGAGACGTAGTTAGTCGAAAGTTGCAACTGGTATATCAAAACTTGTACTGTATATGATTTACATCACAGGTGATAATTCATATTTAATTTGCTGATTGTCAATATAATGTAGAGACAGTAGAAAGAAAGTTTAAACTGCCTTCTTAGTGAGCTTTCAGAGTCACACTAAATCTTAAGCAAGTTTAGCTACTGCAAGGCTAAATGACTGCTTCGCGTTACGATATCGATACACATAAATTGAATCAAAACCCCAAAAGTACGTCAATAAATATTCCGTCATATACCAAAAGGTATCAATTCATTGTCATATGCTATATAAAAAAAGAATCTTGTGCATTTTGGATACTGAATGAATCGACCCAAGGTATTTATTCACGGCAATTTTAATATACAAAAAACAATACAATGGGCTTGAACAAATATGCATATTACATTTACACAAAATGCAAAAATGGTATGTTTCCTCTTCTTATCAGGTATTCTTGAAAGTCCTTGGAATGTATAATTATCATGTGGTCCTTTTATATTTTTCCCTTTTAGCTGAAGAGCCCTGGTTCTGTTTAACTGATGTATTGTCACAGTTTCCAAACGTTACCATTCCTGAGGTTGTTGTGATATTTCCTACATTGATGCTGACTACAGTTTTCTCTAAAAAAAACAACAACAAAAAAACAAATAGATATTTAAAATTGTAAACATAAAGAACAAAAAGAAAAACCTAGAGTGTACGTAGAAAAAGTCCTTCATTTCTGCATGTTTAATCATAAATATAATACTTTTAGTAAATCATTTATTAGAAAAGTAATTTCAATCATAATGTCAATATTCTAGATGACGTCCCTTCTAACATATTTTTCTTAAACATTCAAAATATTTTGAAACATATTATAATAGATAAAAATCTTTAGCAGGCATAAACTTTTTTTTTACCCTTTTTCCTCTTACAACCTCGTCGAAGAGTTTTATCATCGTCATTTGTACTTCCTTGTGCCTTGTCATCTTGAGTGGGCAACCCTTCGTCAATCTACAGGAATAGTAAGAGAACAATATTGTGACCAGTGAAACGTTCATCACGAAATTGCCATTTCTATGTAAAATTCATTGAAACATGGATTCAAATCTATGTTGAAGTTCCATCTTAACATTTCCAGTATAATTAACGCTTGATTTTGTTTAAAAGGGTGGGCATTCTTAAGTAGTGAGATTACATCTGGTTTCAAGCTCATATTTATTCAAATAATACGAATCGTTGCAAACACAGACCTCTAAAATATGACATGGCGGATGAGGTGCCAACAACCGCCAACTTTACTAAACAAAGTTAACCTTCACCTCAGTCTAATACAACAATTTAAGGGATCTATAAAGAATACAAGAGGCCCACGGACCTTATAGGTCACCTGAGTATTGTGTTACATCTTTCAAACAATTAAATTTGGTTTGTGTATTAAACCAGAAGCCATGAAATCCACAATTCACAATTTTGAAAGAGGCACCATTGCTTATCATAACTATAAACTTAGCCTGCTTACTCTATTTACTTATAACCCAGAGGTAGATCAGAGTAACAAAGAGAAAATACATGCACTTGCACTTTATAACCAGTTGTTAACCTCACTTCAAAGGAACCACTGACCATGGGGTCACATATTACAAGCTGTCGCAAATTTCATAATAAAATGGTTGATAAATAATAAAGAGCAGACATCAAAACATTAATTTCGGAAAAAGCACACTTGCCCATCATAACTATGTACTTAGTTAGTTTATTTAATACCCTGAGGTAGAGAAGAAGATTTCAAAGAATAAATGTATTTTTATCATATAATCAATGGAGCCCGACCCTAACACCAGAACCCCTGACCCTTAGGCCATAGAATTCACAATTTTGGATGAGGCACACTTGCTCAATATAACTATGTACTTAGTTAGTTTATTTAATACCCAAGAGCAGAGAAAAAGATTTTCAAAAAATAATGCATTTTCACTATATTATTAAAAGAGCCCCATCTAAACACCAGAACCCCTGACCCTTGGGCCATAAAATTCATAATTTGGGAAGAGGCAAGTTGAAATTGGTTGAGCAGTTTCAGAGTGGAAGCTGAAACTGTTCAAATGTCAAAAGAGGACACACCATGCACCGCAACGGACGAAAGCTGATAGCTATAGGTAATTTGCGACCTAAAATTCCATATGAATTTCTGAGTAAATAATAGCCAAAAAAGTATGAAAAACGTCAGTCAGTATTTGACATAATGTCAGTGAAGCAGAGCAAACACGTATCTCCAAACATCAAAGGTGGGACCACGTTTCATGGAGGGGATGCTCCCCCTTCCTACCGATCACACCCGCCGTGTGATCCTTGTCATGATCAGTAAAAAACGGAAATATCCGACGTCAATTCAGTATATAGATAATGACCTAACAATAAGTATGAAAAACACCTTAATATTCCAAACCTATAAATCTATAACAATATTTGCCTTTAAGTTGATATTTTCACAAAGTTCTTACAACATATAATCTTAATTGAAAACTATAAAAATCGTTTTCGTAAAGTTCTTAAAAACTCAAGCGAAAAATCTATCGTAACCCTTATTGTTAAAAAATAACCACAAAAATCAAAATTCATGTTAAATAGATTTTTTTCGGTTTAGAAACAACAACAAAACTTTACGCACCTCTTGCCAAAAATAAAGAGTCCTTTGTACATCTATTTCGTGTTTATCCGAGATTGGGCAGTTGCATTGAACTCCACACAGTTCATTTTCTGGAATAAATGTAAGATCTTCTTTACTACAGAAACGATTCAGACATTTGTAGCCTTTTAGGAAGTTTTTCTTTTCATTAAATGTCTTCGTCAATTCTTTTAAGACAATTTCAATTACTTTTCCAATTTCACGGGATACCTTGGGATTCAGATTCCTTATTCGCAAGACTTGAATCTGGATGTCATTATCAATTATACCAACGATAACTGTGTGATTTTTTGTTTCGAAGATTGCTGCTGTGTGATACAGACATTGAATTTTGTCCTTATCGAGCTGCACATTCCACTTCAGGAAACTCAGGCAAAATGCAATAAGCCTGTAGTATACGAACATGGCAAAGGAAGTGAATCGAAAACAGAGAACGGACGACTTCTCCATTGTTTGTTTAAAGACGTCGTGTGTAAAAGGCTTTTGGTTCATGCAGGGGACATACCAGGAGGATTCCCCTTCAATGCTGACTAACATCCGTAATCTCTCCATGTATGACATGAGTATTGTCTTGTGTTTTAAATATGACGATTCTTCTTTCCACAGAGCATCTACCAGTAAATTACTCAGATTTCCCGTGGCATTGAAACAGTTCCAATCTTCAATGAATTTTCGTTTGCAGTCTCTATGAATGTGCTCCTTGTCAGCAATAAGTTTACTGAATGCCTTAGAAAACCATTGTATCCCTAGAATTGCATGTGTGCTCAGTTCATCTTCCTTAAAGAAGAGTAACAACCCATGTCCATGGAAAAAAGACAGAAAATCAAATATTTCTTCCTGACTTTTCAATTGATATTCTTCTGAAAGTTTCTTATTCTCTTTGTGGATGTCACTAATTGACAGGATTGGCTTCTCTGTTTTTTGCAGAAGATGTTCAAGAAGTGCCCATGCTGATGGAACTTCTATCTTCGTAGCCATGCCTTGTGATACTACTTCAGAAACAGATTTTTTTAAACTCTGCAGAACATGCTTCGATTCCTCATTCATCTCTATAAGTCCTAAGGCAAAGTCCCTGTCATAAAGCCTGGTCTTATCATCCTCTGTTACTAATTTCCAAAGAGTCTCCCAAAAAGAGTCTTTTTCCTGTTTTGAAAATATTGAAACCAGTCATTAAAATTGGTTCTAATTTTCCTAAACAATACTGACAAAATCAAGAAAAATGAATTACTCGTTAAGGGCATACCCAACGTTTTATAAGGTACATAGTTAAAAAGTTTTAATACGTCAAGGAACAATGTGATACAGGTCAATGTCTATATATACCGTTGTACACCTCTTCTAAAACACATCTGGAATATATGTTTAGTACTTCTTATTTACTTTTCTTTAAATTATAAAAGAATTTTTATCATTCCATATCTTTTCAAAACCTGTTAATTTTGTCTATAAATATCTGTGGGCACTACAATCGTAAATTATCTCCTTAAAAAAGGTAAAATTTTTGTTAGCGCCATAGCAGAAAAACTTTTGAAGAGTGGAGCAAACGTAACATATGAGTCAAAAAGATTCTCATTTGAATTGGACTGGTCACGGTACATGTAGCCTAGTGGTAGCCTGGAGCGTTCGCTTCGTAATCGGAAGCCCGGGTTCGAATTTCATTCGCAGCGCCGTGACATACCCTAGACGTGAGCATAGGTAGTAACTGTTTCTTCGCCAGGCGCTCGGCATCAGAAGTGAAAGTCATGGGTCTTTCGGATATGACCTTTAAACGTAGGTCCCGTTTCACGGTAGGCGCTGGCACGATAAAGAACTCTCACTGCTCAATTGCCCTGAGTGCCGAGTATATGTCTAAATTTGAAGCCCTTTACCGGAATACGGTGACGTCTCCATATGAGTGAAAAATTCTCGAGAGGGACTTTAAACAACTTACAATTGATCTTTTAAATTGTATTGCTGTGATTTTAACGTTTAACTGAAAAAATAAAGCATATTGTATTCAACGAAAATATTCTTCATCTCCAACTCCACTATTGATAAATAATACTTATAAAAAAAGATAATTAAAGGTTATTTATCGGATGATACTTTGATGCAATTTACTGAAGTTACTTTCAGGAGGAACATGACCTTTAGCAGAAAAAATTCCTGTCAATGAATTTTTTTCGTATTTATTATATTACTAATTTGATGTGTACTTAACATTTTAAAATGTCCTGTCATGGGGTTTCTTGACTTATTTAAAAGATATCGCCCCACAAATACAGAACTGTTTAGAGTTTGTATGGAGTTTAAATACTTCATGTAAACGGGCCCATAACGGAGTCCATAATTCGAATTTTTACACACAAACTACAAATATGATAGATAACACTATTTACTCAAATATTTTAGAATATTATATAGTGTTTAAATTATCTGAAAGCAGTTGTTTTAATTTCATATAGTATTTGGGTGGGATAATTTCTGCATTTTTCAAGGCAGCTTCAACGACAAAAACCTCATTTGGAAAAAATTCTGTCAACAAATATTTCGAAATTTACGATTGAATGTCAGTCCTTCATCGTAATTATTTACTGCATAAATATCACAGGGTGAAGCTTACCTCAATATCGCACAGGACATCGTAAATTAGACGTAAGAATGATAAAAACGCTTCACGTCTGTATTTTTCGAGTGCGGGAAATCAATTGTGACATCACAAGAAAACATAAACATTCAAAATTATCTAAATAGAGAGAATCTCTGCTACTAAACACGAAAAAATATTAATTTAAAAATTTTACCTCAGAAATTTAGCACGATACATTGACTGCGACCCGTTAATTATGAAAGAAAGTGATCATGACGAGTGTGTGTATTTGATCTCGCTGCACTGAGAATTTAAACACTGCGTCTATGACGTCACTGAAGTCAGACTGCAGGGTAAAGAGAAAAAAATGTGTGGACAGCGCAACTTCACAATATCTAAATGATGGGAAGATCTTTATAAATTTTATTGATAAAAATTTCTAAAATTAAATGTTTAAAAAGCAATTTTAGAATTTAGAATAAAATTACTCAAGAAATGTTAATTTTAACAACGTTTTTCATGTATATCATCACCGATTATGACGTAATATGTCTTTTTGGTCATGTGACATATGTCCTGTCTCCCCTTAAAGTCTACTTATTAGGAAACAGTAATCAAACAACTGTCAAATACCTCTTCTGTCTTGCCTTCTGTATGCGTAGCAACCGCAAAAACTTGTGCAGAAGGTCCACTGAACGATTTTATGGAGTCAAGCCAAAAATCAAGATAATTTACAGGAAATTGTATAATATGTATTAAGAATAACACATACACACATGGATCCTCCTTTACACACATAAACTATATAAAGTGTATGTATATAAAATCATTAAAAATGACCAACGATACGAACAAATAAAAATTGTCAATTTTCGGGACGCACTGACTCTTTTTCAGAACAAAGAAAAAAAAATATAAAGTGATAGGGAAAAGGGAAAACAGAAACAAAAATAAGCGCTACTTAATGTTACATGTTCAATTCAAAAGTTTATAACGAGTTAAGTGAGAAATCAGAAATGTTATGAAATACATCCGGTTTGTCAGGTGTACTCGAATTAATTTAGATCTTAAAAAGGGATCCTTGCAAATTGATGATGAAGTTAACAAACAGAAATCGGTCTTAAAAAACAAAACAAATTAAAAAAATGTTTGCAAAACACATAAAACTGAGAAAATCAGCGGTTGCATAATATACTTATTAGACATTCCTAGTAGATGGCCACACAGCCTGCGTGCCCTTACCAAATAATAACCGATTATAAAACGGTTATTGCATTTGATGAAATGCGAGTTTTCCGCCAAAATATAGCCCCTGCTAGCACCTATATAAAAATTACATATAAGCCGAGATATACTGAGTATTGAATTTATTCAGAAACCACATAAAATTCCCTCCTAACCAAAGTCATTAATTTGTTAAACAAACGCAAACAAAGGGCATATATGAGAACGCAGTAGAGATTCTTTGGATTGTGTGTGAAAAATTTAGTGATAAAGATTTTTTTTCTTTAGAGCTTATATGACATATACTTCATTATTTTATGAAGGAATATAACAGTAATCATGTAAAGACAGTATCAATTATCCCACGCTTCCTGATGTCCCTGCCGTATTGATTCCTTAAATTTCAATTTGGTTGTGCAATAAATTGTAAATTTAAAAAAGATAGTCTTAAGGATTTAAAATACTTGAGCCTCCCATGTAATAATAATATACAACTAGGGCTAATTGTAACGGGAACCGTTACAGATGTTCCCCAAACGCTCCCCAACTCCCTTTTGTTCCATATTCTCTGTAAGTTACATTAAATAAGACAAACTCTGTGCATTTTAGACTTTAACAAAGTTTTTCCAAAAGTATTCAATTTCAGCATTGCACGGAGGCGCATTTGAATGCATGTGCATAATTATCATCTTGTCTACACTATTCATATATTTTAATTTACTTAATATTACAGCATTTAATCCAAAAATATGTTTAATCTAGTGTATTTGTAATTTTACTCATTTCACGTGCACGCACATGTATGCATGTGCATGATGACGATACCCTTTTGTAGGAGTCCATTATATCTATCTATGTTCTGAATCCCGTGTTTGGTTGAAAACCAAGGAAGTTATAGCCATTAAAAATTTAAGCCAATCAGATTGTAGCGCACGTGCATGCGCGTGATTTTATGAAATTTATTATTACATTGTAGGATATCCTAAAGCATGCCTATGTTTTCAATTTCAAAGCATTTCGTAAAAAAACAAAAAAGATATTGAGAATTTTGTTTCAGCCAATCAGAGCGAAGCCCACGTTCATGCACGTGCAAGCATGTTCATGATGACAATATCTTCTTTTAGGAGTCCATTATGTCTGTCTAAGATCTAAATCCCATCCTGTTTGGTTGAAAAACAAGGGAGTTATAACCATTTCAAGTTTAAGCCAATCAGATTGCAGCTCACGTGCATGCGCGTGCTTTCCTGTCAATTATTATACATCATGTTATTGGGCATCATAAAATATGCCTATATTTTAAATTTCAAAGCATTTCCTCAAAAAACAGAAAAGATATTGAGATTTTTGTTTCAGCCAATCAGAGCGAAAGGCACGTGCATGCGCGTGAGTTAGTGCTAATTTGACAGTGTCATCTTATCTACACTATTAATATATCTCTATATGATGAGTTTCAAATCATTTCAGGAAAAAATGTAAAAGTTATAGCTATATTAAGTATATCAGTCATTTCACTCACTTCACGCGCACGCACGTGCATGCGTATGCGCGCAAAATGGCCTTCGTTCCGCACACCTACACTACACACCTATTAACCCTAAAAATGTTTTAGCTCAGTTGGGTGAACAGTTTCCAAGAACACTCGCGGACAAAAAAGTCCAGAGAAGAAATAAGAAGAAAAAAGAATAATAACTAGAGCCGAGCTCGTTGCAACATTTTTAATAATTTTGCTTCTTTGATGTATTACAAATTCTCAATACGTTTTGAGATATAAAGAAAACACTTTTGGCCCCTGTAAGCCCTTAATTTTTTGAACAACTTTGCTTCTTTGGCCAGCTTTTGGCCCCTTTTTGTTAGGGGCCAGCGAGATATCATTTTAAAGGTCTTGGAAAAATTTTTGAAATTCCACACTTCTTTTGTTTTATATGTTTTAACAAAATATTTCTAGGTAAAAAGATATGGAAGAAAAGGTGTTAGAAATTTTGAAATTCACGTTTCCGACAGGACTATTTTCGGAAGACGGAAGACATAGTGCTAATTGTAACGGGAACCGTTACAGCCGATATTCGTGCATTAAAGAAGCGTTTCCAAGTTTTTCCAAAAGTATACCAAGAAAATTTAAGCAATGAAAATGAGCGTAATGAAAATGTGAAAGGCACATCTACAGACCTAGGTCTATCATACCTGAAAATTTCATATTTCTATCTTAACCCATTTTCCAGAAAAACTCTGGACAACCTGACCCTTTAAAATTCATAAAATCCACAATTTGATCTCAGAAAACATTTTATCGTTACAACCATATTAAATATATCAGAAGTGACGTCGCGCATCAAACAAACGAAAAAAAAGGTTTTAACTTAGCATAAGGTTCAAATGATGATACATAAGTCCTGAAAGTTTCATGAAAATTCATCAAACCGTTTTCGGGAAATCGCGTGCACAAAATCGGTAAGAAAAAAAACAATAATAAAAGTGAAAAAGAAACCTAAGAATAACAGAAAGGTCTTCCGCTGAAGACGAAAGACCTTAATAATAACTAAGTGTGCATACGATCTCGTTGCGTGTTAGCAACGAGTGGGTCTTCCGTCCGATTCTTGATAAGATGAGATAAGATTCTGATTGAGATTTTCATTCTAAAATAATGATTTTCCATAATCTGTAAAAAGACATTGAATATAAAAGATTTTTAAAAAATCGACTTTTGGACCCTCACGGCCCCAAACATTAGGGATCAGCCCTTTTTTCTTCATATTTCAGCTCTCTAGCTTATGTCGTGTTTGAGTTTACTCACGGACAAGGACACCCTCTAAAAATCACTGAAAGGGCGATAACTTTCCGGTTCACCGGAAGTGATTTTTTCAAAATTGAGCCGGGGGCACAAACTTCAGATAGAAACACATATTCTTTGAAAATTTGAACAAAATCGGTCGAGCCATCTCCGAGAAATCTTCTGCACAAAAATTGTAAAGAAAACGAAGAATAATAAAAGTGAAGAAGAAACAATAGAACTAGATGAGATCTCGTTGTGAACAACGAGTGGGTCTTCCGTTCGATTCTTGATGAGAAGAGATGAGATTTTGATTGAGTTTTTCTTTTATGTTTACAATGATAATTAAAGGGTCATTATCCTATATAGGAAAATTTAGTGAACTTTAAATTCCAATTCTTGGTCCTATATATGAGGGGTCAGGGTGCATATTGTTTCAAAACATTTTTTTTCTGATCTCAGTTCAACATGTGTTCAAAGATTCTTTTTCGATTTTGAGTTATTAGCAATAGATTTAGTTAGGGTTTAACCATTTCACTTCTTTATGGGAACACTTAGCGGAAAGGGAAATGTTGCATAATATCGTTCAGAACATTATTTTGAACATCCTTTGTTCAATATTGCTTATCAAAATATTTCTCCCTTTTGAGATATAAAGCATCAAAGATTAAGCATTCTGGTCCCTTTTTGCGCCTAATATGTAGCATACAAGATAAAAAAATCATAATATATAGTTGTAGATGGTTGAGATAAACATATTTCCTTCAGTAATGTACTACAAAATCTTAACTTATAAAGAGGCATCAATAGTAGACTTTTGGTCCTATTTTGCACCTAATTTGAGTGCTCAGTCCTTTTTCTGGATTTTTGCAGGACGTTCTTGGATAAAACAGCTTGTGCTACTTGTGTATGTTTAGTAATAAGAATACCCATTTTTAATAACATATATTTGACTTAAATGATGAGAATTTATCTGCGTTTTGATTACTGAGAAATTTAATTGCTTTGAACTCTTTATGGCAAGGCATTCATATTTAATGATGGATATAAAGCTTGTTTTTTGTTTTTTTTTTTTTGTAGGGAATTATATATTTGACTTAAATTAGGTGAACATTTGAAATATAATGATATATGTTCAATCAGAAAGAAAAAAACAACAAAACAGATCTTTTGGAGAGTTGGGAATTTATTGTTATTATGTAGGTGGTTAACATAATAAATGGATTTCTATATTATGTGTGATATAATTGTATTCATAAGGAACAGTAATATTTCACAGAAGATATTTTAAAAGAAGTTCTTCTTGGTTTACACAGTACAATGAAATTTTAAGAACATTAATTTCTGGTATAATATTTTACTAAAAAATGTATATAAAATTGGAATGGCAACGTAAGAATAAGTACAGATAAGTTATAAAAGATGACAATATACTAACATAGGAATAATTAATCACTGTAGGAATGTAGGATGAAGTTGATTGTAACAAAAGTATTGAAGAGTATCCATGAATTTGAAATTATGGTAAAGTTAATTTGTAGAAAAATGAAAACTTTGAGTCAATTTTAAAGGAAATTCAGGAATAAAAAAAACTGTTTATGTCAATATAATCCTAAGAATTTGGAAATGAAGCAATAGAATTTGTTAGGTAGACAGATAAAATTCAAGAGATTCTGGTCAATTTTAATAATCTCAACAAAATTTTTACTAATTCCTAGTTTATTTACTTTTGTTGTGAGAATTAAGAAAAGTCTTATAATTTGAAGTATTAAATATAATACTGTAAGTCAATGTCATTATCAATATACGTGTTATGAAAAACTATATGACTTACTATTATGCACAATTTAATTCGGTTTTGCAAGTAAAGCTGGAAAAATTGACTTATATTGATACAAAGGTCTTAATCATATACTGATACAAAGGTTTTAATCATGGCATTGATTGGCCTAAGTACAGGTAACAGGTAATGTCAATGGTACTCAATATATATGGTTTTGTGGATATTATTTGTATTATGAGTATCTTTTAATAGTGATTATAGCATTTTAAAATTTATAAGATCAAACTGTTCTGTCATTTAGTTTTCAAGTTTAGAAAGTTTAATAAATACTGTGAATTTTATGAAAATAATTATTGCAGTACAGGACCAATAAATAATCAAACACATTTTAAAGTTATAGGTTTTGAAGTAAACAAGTTCGGTAACTGATTTGATATGTGATGAGAGGTTGTTTACCAATGTTTACATAACATTAAAAATTAACCAGAGGAGGGTTTCTTTACTTTGTAGCTGGACATGGAGTAATATTCAAATTTTAAGTTTTATATATATATATATACCAATTGTAACATTATGCGAAATCTACCATTGTGATTTACAGACAAGGAAAAGATTGACTCTATTAAGATATTAAAGTGTTAGTTCTGAAATCCTCTTGTGTAAAGAAAATGAACAGCAGGAATTCTTAATTTTAAATAAAAAAAATAATTATCTCGGGTTATCAGAAAGTAAGTATTAAACAAGTTATACTTCTGTTCCTGATCAAGTAATATGAAGTGGAATTATTACTATATGTACTACTAACAAAAGAATTACAATCAGATATGGAATGACTAGCATAACTAAATTTACAATCTTATTAACTATAACAATTAATAAAAACCACCATTAGTTACTTCTCATTTTTCTTGACTCTTGTTATGTACTTTCAGGATGACAAAATGCAATAGCAAAGTTTTGATTTTGTTATCCCTGTTCGCTAAAAATGAACAGCAGGAACTTTAAATAATGCAAAAAATGAATCTCTCAGTTCATGAAAAAGTGAGTATTAAAAAGTAAAACTTTTGAACATATCAAGTAACATAAAATGGAAAAACTAAACTATAGTACTACTAAAAAAACAGATGTCTATCATCAATGGAATGACTAGCAATGGAATGACTAGCATAACTAAATTTGCAATGATGTAACTTTATCACTTAATCAAAACCACCATTAGTAACTTCTCATTTTTCTTGATTCTGTTAAGTACTTTTATGATTACAAAATCGCTGTTCGTTAAAATGAACAGCAGGAACTTTAAATAGTGCAAAAAATGAATCTCTCAGTTCATGAAAAAGTAAGTTTTAAAAAGTAAAACTTTTGAACATATCAAGTAACATAAAATGGAAAAACTAAACTATATGTACTACTAAAAAAACAGATGTCTATCATCAATGGAATGACTAGCAATGGAATGACTAGCATAACTAAATTTGCAATGATGTTAACTATATCACTTAATCAAAACCACCATTAGTTACTTCTCATTTTTCTTGATTCTGTTAAGTACTTTTATGATTACAAAGCGCCATAACAAAGTGTTGTTTTTGCAAATTCTGTTTACACAAAATGAGCAGAGAAGCTTTAAAATAATGCAAAAAATGAATCTCTCAGTTCATGAAAAAGTGAGTATTAAAAGGTAATATTTGAATATAATCAAGTAATTAAAATGGAATAACTATACTATATGTAGTACTAAAAAACTGATGTCAATCATCAATGGAATGACTAGCATAACTAAATTTGCAATCTTGAAAACTATTACACCTGATCAAAACAACCATTTAGTTACTTCTTATTATTCTTGATTCTTGTTAAGTATTATACCTTTATAATTACAAAGCGACATAGCAAAGTGTTGATTTTGTAAATTCTGTTTACACAAAATGAGCAGAGAAGCTTTGGAATAATGCAAAAAATGAATCTCTCAGTTCATGAAAAAGTGAGTATTAAAAAGTAATACTCTTGAACATGATCAAGTAACATAAAATGGGATAACTATACTATATGTGCTACTAAAAACCAGATGTCAATCATCAATGATATGACTAGCATACTAAATTGGCAATTTGTCATGGAAGATTACGGGGCATTAACTGGCAAGATTGGAAATATGCAACTTACATCATTTCTATCTGTTACAATTAAAAGATTCAATGATAAACAATGAAGTGGGTGGGTATAATTCAACGTGGATGCAGGGAAAATATGGATTGAAATTTGAGTTTGAAATTCATTTTCAATCCACCTTAGCTATGCTAGAATGGAAGACTTATTTACCCAGAAGACAAATAATTCAATTTGGTAAAGTTTGATAATAGTAATTTAAATCAGAATTCCTGCCCACTGTTTTAAATTGACACATGAAAGGGCAAATAATTAAGTACTGTTTGGTATAATTTATGTGTGCGTTGAAAAGGGGGCTTAATGATCTTAGAAAGATATAAGAAAGATTTCAAACATTTTTCATTGATCAATGACTAAACTGAAATAGATCTTGTCATCCTTAAAAGTAATTGGTATTTTCAAAGCATGATGCGACTGGAAACCCCCCCCCCCACCCCTTCTAGAATAAAATGGTTGTCTCCAAGAGAAAAATGTGTTCTATGACTTTTTTGTGTCCTAAGATTATATTATAGGCTAATAAACTCATATCAATATAAATTTCAAGAAACATACATCTGGGCATGAAATATGTGTATTCTGGATCATACATTCACACTTTGCTTTCAAGAACAGCTCAGGTGAATTGAAAATGAATTTCAAACTTGAATTTCTATCCAATGTTTCCCAGAAGTTGATTTCAAATTTTATCTGCCCATTTCATTGTTTATCATTAGATGTTTTGATTGTAACAGGTAGAAATGATGTAAGTTGTATATTTCCAATATTGCGGCAATGTCAGTTATTGATTGGGTCTTCACATTTTATCAAAACCACCATTAGTTACTTGTCATTTTTCCTGAATCTTGTTACGTACTTTCAGGATGACAAAATGCAAAAGCAAAGTGTTGATTTTGTAATCCCTGCTCGCTGAAAATGAACAGCAAGAGATTTTAAATAATGCAAAAATGAATCTCTCAGTTCATGAAAAAGTGAGTATTAAAAAGTAATACTCTTGAACATAATCAAGTAACATAAAATGGAAAAACTAAACTATATGAACTACGGAAAAACAGATGCCAATCATCAATGGAATGAGTAGCATATCTAAGTTCGCTGTCTTGTCATCTCACACTATTTCAAAACCACCATCAGTTACTTCTCATTTTGATTTCCATCTTGTCTTTGTAAGCTGAAAAGGGAATTTTTTGATTTTATCAAATAATAACATAATGATAAGCTGATTTCTAGTTGTTAAGGTTTAAATTTTACAGAAATTATTCATATTCATATTGTATTATTATGCTGTTTTCTGGTGTTAAATATTATTCATGTTTACATATTTTGTTTCATGGATATAATATTTTAACCCAAATAGATTGGAGTAGGTCAATATACTCATATTAATATTGATAACCGGTTATTTTATTGCTGTAAATTTTTACCAAATTCAACTGCAAAAAAGTGAATCAAATTTTTATTGTTTATTTTTTATGAACTGAGCATGTCAGTAAAAAAATTAAATCATTGAAGGTGAAATTCCAGATCAATGTTTTAGCATTTTGAATGCGTTTACATATATAAAGAAAGTCTTAATGCATTAAGAAAACCCTATCTAAAAATCAAAATGAAATTATTCCTGTGATATCGAATGTCAATTCACTAAATTAATCCGATATTTTTGTTTATAAAATTACCATTATATATCATGTTACCTTCTTAAATTCCTTGTTTTGTTTCAGTTAAAACACAGTTTGCGATTTATCAATGAGCACCAGGTGCTTACATTCATTTTTAAAGGAAATATAAAGGGATACAACTCAAACTAACAGGTTTTAATTTACACTATGAAAGAGTGTTAAAATTTATGTGTTATTGAATGCAAATAAAACAGTAGAAAGGGTCAATCCATTTGAAAAACAGGTATAAATTGAAGAAGTTTTGTATTAAAACATTATCAAAATTATGCATCTTGTAAAATTAATGAATTAATTAAATTTATTTGTATACCTTATGCATTAAATGAGATTAATAATTTTTTATTCTAATAAATTATCAATTCAAAAGTGCTTAAAGATATACCAACAGCACTAATTGTAGCCTGAAGGTCCTATGTTAAATGGCAATTATAGTTGATTCAAAAACATATAAAATTTTATGGATTTATAAAACTCTCTAAAAATTGGTAAATATTAGCAACACATAAAAAATATCCGTTATACAGTATGTTGATGTGTTGCCATGATTTCTACAATATCAAATTTGCTGTACAGTGTAATAAATTAATGAACCAATGGATAGGGAATTTTTATTTGAATTTCTTTTACAGTGACATAGCCTGATATACTTACATGCTGATGATCTGTTTCCCTCTTGACTGTGCTGAAATGCTGATATTTTCCTCAAAGGAAAATAAGGGGAAAATTCTACCCATCAATGCAGGTGAAACCTGGTATATGTTGTCATTGATGACAACAGACATGGATTCCCTATAAAGTTAGTCAATGAAACAAATTTATACAAAATTGTGGAATAAAATGTACGATAAATATATATCATTAAACAGTATCCGAAGGATCGTATCAGTTTAACTTGAGTGGATCATCAGATCAAATGGGATGCCTTTTTGCATCGATTTTGATCTAATGATCTGTGCCTGTCAAACAAGATGACTCATCGGATCAAATTTGTTTTATAATGATGAATTTATTATACACCCCTTATAACGGCTAAATGTAGCAAACTGAAATTGAGAGATCTATTCTATAATATTTATCCATAAAACAAAGCATAATAACGAGGGTCTATTTACATGACTTTGTTTAACATTAACATTTATTCATGTTTTTGTATACAATGTCATCAGTTTTTGGGAGTGGTGATATGGATTCAGAAAACCACAGTGTGGTGATCTTGAAAGTCGGATGATGGCATCACATGATTACGTAAAATTATCAGTAAAATTGAGTAATATATGCAATACATGTATATGTAGATATATAACAAGAGGCCCAAGGGCCTTGAATATCTCTTCTGATAAATTTTACAATTTATCACTTCTATTTAAAGGTTGTAACCTTAAGTATCCTAAAACCCCAGATGCATCAACTGAAAAAGTTTAATGATTCTAGCCAATTAGGACTGAAAGTATTTTAATAAGGTTAGGACAAAAATTACAAGTAGGTCACAGTGACCTTCTGTAAGATTGAAAATCTGAGGATTCAAGATTCTTTAATAGACAAAGTTGAAAATATGTAGCCAATAAGTAAGATTCTGTGGCCTACTTCTTCATCTAATTCTCCGAAAACCTAAGATGCATAAAGTGACAAAGTGCTGATTCTAAGTCAATAAGTATGCATGATACTGAAATATAGCCATGAAATGTCAGGGGTAGGTCATGGTGACTTAATTTCAGCAGATTTGCTGTCAAATGTTATGGATATGTTTTAATGAATGCAGAAGACACCTCAAGTTGTGTATAAATGGACTAAAAGCAGCATAAGGCTGAACAAAATCCTCAATGTTGTTTTGACTTTTCAACATTTTTAACCATACTCTGTGGCGATAAAACATGTTGCTTTTTAAACTGTTATGAGTTTATTTCATGAAATGGAGTGAAACTTTGCACATCCATTAAATATGTTTTTACATATCAGAATGTGTTGATCGTAAAATTTTTAAAGATTATTTTTTAATGAGGAACATTATGTACATATACATGTATTTTGAATGACCCTCGTAGAACTTTGATTGGTCATTGTGGACTTGCCCAACCCAATGGGGTCATGACTTGACCAAACCTGAATGTATGTCTCTAAATGACTTGACCAAACTTGAATGGATGTTTTTAAAGGAATATGATAATATACCTTTACTTTTCTTGAGAAGGAAATTTAAAAGAATTTCCCTATATAGTTCTATATTAAACTTTGATCCTTCATTGTGGTTTCGTCATACTCCTAGAGGTTATGATTTGAACAAATTTCAATCTAATATATTACCTCAGGTTGTTCCATATCAATTTCATTTTTCTTGGCACAGTGGTTTTTGAGAATAAAATTTTTAAAGATTTTTCCTTTATATTTCTTTGTAAAACTTTGATTGGCCATTATGGTCTTGTCTGATCCTCGTGGTGGTCATGACTTAATCAAACTTGAATACTGTAAACCAACTTTTATTCGCGTACCAGGAATGTTTGCGAGGTTCATGAGAGCCTCATCATTGCGAATATTTTTTACCGCAAACGGGTCTTTAAAAGACAAGATAGGGTAACAGCCGAATCTGGCCCCTTATTTGATATAACTAGAACAGTACAAACTGGATGAAATACCCACCATTGGGTTTTTCAGAAGTAAGTTTATCTATAAGAAAGATATGGACCGGGCAGAAATTATGAAAATTTTCTTCCAGTGACGTTGAAGTTCCCCAAATGACCTTGGGTCAACGTCAAGACACACCCTTGGGTCATGGGCAATCTTTGTATGAAATGAGAACCTATCAAGTTTATATCCATAAGAAAGATATGGACCGTACACGAATTATGAAACTTTTTCTTCCAGTGACCTTGAACTTCCCAGATGACATAAGATCAAGGTCATGACACACCCTTGGGTCATGAGCAATCTCTGCGTGAAAGGAGAATTGACCAAATTTATCCATAAGAAAGATATGGTCCGGACTGGTGGAATTTCATCATATTTGGGATATATTTCTCTTAGGAAAACATAGAGCACAGCTTGCCTATCTGGGATTTTTAAACATATAACGTGTCTGATATCAGTGTATAAAATATATAAATTTGGTAGAAAGGCAAGTGTGTGCTTTATGTTTTCTGAATGAAGATGTGCTGTAAAATTAATGAAAATTTCCATAAAAATGAGGAATTTCGAAAATTGACCTATTTTCTAATCTCACTGTGACCCCTGTATATTCTAAATCTTAAAACCGACACTTATTTTGTGGCAGGGATGACAACACGTTTTTTGGGGCCAAATACTGGTCTTACCCTATCTTATCCTTTAAAAGCAGTTCAAGAAACGGTTTGATCATGAAAATTTATTGACACGAACTAGTTTATTTCGGAAATAAAGTTGTTGAGAATACAGGATGGTTTACTGTATACACTACCTGAGAATGCTTCTATATATGTTTCAAGTTTTCTGGTTCAGTGGTTTTTGAGGAGAATATTTTTTGAGCTTAACACCAATAATTTATTATTTCTTAATTATCTCCCCTTGAGTAAGGATGTAGCCCTTCATTTGAACAAACTTGAATCCCCTTCATCTATTGATCTTTGTGACAAGTTTAGTTGAAATGGCCTAGTGGTTCTAAAGAAGAAGATGAAAATGGAAAATGTTTACAACGACAACGCAACAGACGATGCACAAATTCTGATAAAAAAAGCTCAATGAAGGCTCAGGTGAGCAGAACAGTAGGTCCAGGGATTTTTTTAGGGTCTCTCTGGGGCCGAAATTCGGCCCCATTCCCAATGCTGAAAAGTGCATGTTTTTCCCAAAATTATACCTTAAAATTCCCAAAATGAAAAAAAAATTAAGTTGCAAATTTTTAAAATAAAATAATGAAAAATGGGTGTTATGTTCCCTATGTGCAATGTACGAGCCATCCGAGATGTTCAGAAGTCATTCTGAATTTTTTATAGCTGGATCGATGTTGAAATATTAAAGTCGGGATCGTAATTTTATAAATTAATGTACATCATGGCAGTCTCCAGTTTGCATCGGACGCGGATGGCATTTTTCAGGCTGGGTTGAATCGCTCTTGAGTCTTATTCTTATAAACTGGTCAATCAGTACCGATTAATTGCTCATCAGGAACAAAAGAAACTTCTTAAATAAAGGTAAAAAAGATGACAACGTATAAATATCATGAATATGTTCATTTATTTTACAATTTTATCATACTCTGCAGCTTTGCCATTTGTAAGCTTCTGAACTTCCAACAGCCGCTTTTATAATTAGCAGTAAAGCTGACAGAAGCCAGTTTCATACAATAAAAGATAAGAAAAAAAATTAAATATGTGATTTTTGTTTTTTTTTCCTTTTTATTTGTATGAATTTTTTTTCCCAATTTCAATCTAATATCGCTATTTTTCCCAATCTTGACAGCCCGGCCCCTGGAATCAAAGGGTAAAAAAATCCCTGAGGTCCCAGTGATCTACTTTTTTATAAATTATATGTTTTATGGGTCCTAAAATGCATCAACATACAATATTTGATAATTCTAAATTTCTCAGTGTCTAAAATAATGGGAATAAATGTTTTAAAGAAGGACTAGTCATAAAGTTTAAAATGGGTCACAATGACCTACTTTTAAGTTGACATTGTTTAAGGATTTAAGATGCATCACCTGATAAATCAGCTGTCAATTGTGGAAAGATGAAAAATACTTACTCTTCAAAACAGGCACCTTCGATCGTTCCATTTATGGTGTCAGCTTCTTGGTTGTGCTGAAGAAAAATATTTTCAAATTAGTATCAGGTTTTGAATTTCAGATTATCTTGAAGGGAAAGTATAATTGGAAAAGGTTTTTTATTTTTACTAGTAGTAATAAATTTTTAGAGGTTAGATAAATGTTTCCATTGTAAGGGGATTCTTATTTATTTATTTTCTATGACTTATTTGATAATGAGTATTATTTAGAAAAAGATTTCTTTTTACAACACGTACAATGTATGTTTATGATTTGGGGTATTTTTATTGAACTCAAATGAAAAAAATACTATTCCAAAAGATCATCAGAGATAAAATACATATAAAAATATTTACCACAATTCGTGTCGACATGTTGCTGTTCAGGGAGGTCTTTGTGTTGTAGTGTTCCACAGTTACACATTTCACTTCTACACAGGTTCCTTCTTCTGTGATCTTGTCGATCATTTCCTGTCCCCACAGCTTTAGTTCGACTGAACCTGTTTGGTCTGTAATGGTTACAATTTTCCTCTTTGAATTGTTACCAATGAGGATATTGGTCATCTGTAAAAGAAATGAATTAGGAATAAAATTTAGGGAAAAAAAAATTAAAATGTGGATTTTTGTTCATGATCAAACTATTTTTTAAGTTACATGCTTTGAAATACCCATATCCTTTTGCATGAATATTCTTGAATCTACAATATTGAAAAAATGAGAAAATCTTATGTATACCCATTTTTAAGGATAATTATACAAGTTGAAATGTATTGGTGCATAAAAATTTTAGTGCCTGTGTTTGTCATTAATGCATATAATGAGATATATTTTTTTTTGATCCACCCTGTCCATATTTGATTTTGTAAACCATATATGGAACAGAGCAGGGTTATTTAAATAATCAATAAATGTTTTTCATGAATTCTCTGCATGGTCGATTAGTAATGTTTATTGTATTGGTCTTTGTCCGGAATTATTTATTATTTGAAATGTGAAGAATGACACCACAGTTTGCTCTATTTTGAAGGTTCTAAGATAAGTAATAGGTAAGCATTAACAATAGGGAAATTGATCATGTTGATTTATAATTATCTATAGGATGAATTAATTAATGATCAATCCTTACAGTTTACCAGGTCAAGTGTTTATATACAAAATATCAGTGTCTGTAAGCATGGTAAGGTATTGTGAATTTGAGCATTCCAGTTTATATGGTCTTAGGTGAATGCTCAGTTTGAATAAGGAAAAGTTTGTTTAATATTTAAGAATCTGATAGTTGACAATAAATTTTAGTGTTCAGGGACACTTGCACCGAAGGTGGTGATTATAGTAGTTTACCATATTTTACTCCTTGGCAGTGCATGTAATAAAGTTTTCAAATGAGCTTCTTGTTATGTTTTACATTTTTTTAGTCCAGAGGTTTAGAGGATGATTATTTCATACAAATATTAAATCTGAAGTAAATGATATGGAGTTTAGGATAAGAAATTGTAACACTGCATGTTTTTTTTTTCAATTTCATTTACTATAAACATCAACATTATTCTAAAGGAATGCATACCCTGTCCACTGTTCCTTTTAAGGAAACCCTTGTGCCCTTCTGCTTTGTTTTGATGGTGGCAATATCTTCCAGTGGAGGATTTGTGAATTGCTGTTTCGTCTGCACACTAATTTGATCAGTGGCAGTGTCAAAGACCTGCACCATGAAGAAAAATATTATTGGGGTTTTCAAGCCATTGACAAACAGATTTAAATACTGCTAATATGAATACAAATCTAGCATGATAGTTCATGCATTAATTAAAGGGCCTGCAGACAGAAAAAAAATCTGTGGATAAAGTATGACTTTGAGGTAAAATCGAAAAATCTAAGAAATATAGTTCCAAATTCTTCAGATAAATAATAAAATGTAATACGCTATATTTCTATTAGTTAACTCTTCAGAATTAAAGTCAGTTTGGTCGTCTGAGTGGGACAGCATGGCATTGCAGACAATACAAACACATGACAAGACATGCCGGAATCATTTCAATTTAAAATGTTTATTGGCTTTTTCATTCTATCTAAAGAGTAGAAGAACTTAAAGACATGAGAAAGAGCGAATACCCTAGCTTTATAATCTAGTAATAAAATTACGATATTCCGAGGTATGTGTTTTGACTTTATATTTACCATTACGATATAAAGATACGATCACCAATAGATATAAATTAATATCCTTGTCATCTCTATTCTTGATTTAAATAAAGTCCACAACGATAAAGTATTTCATATGCATTTTGTTATGATTCTTTCATCTACGAGTTGTTTACATGTTTATGTTAGGTTTGTCCCAGAAATCCTGCGAGATTTGTACATTCTCCGACTTTTTCACAAAATTTTGACAAAGAACTGTAACTCTTCAATAGTGGAAATAGAATGTTTTGTAAAGAATATTGATTAGTTTATTAATTTCGCTTCCAACAAATCTTAAATTTTCAGGGGAGTTTTTTGTCATTAATCATGTTAATGTAATTAGGTCATGTTCTAATGTATATGTTATATTTTAAAATATAGAGATATTAGGGATGGGTATCGCCAAAAATTTCGTATCGCAATATATCACGAATTTTCCAACAATATCACGATAATATCATGATATTTTTAAAAGCAGTTTTTACACTGATTTTATATGAAAAGTCATTATTTTTCTAAAAAATATGCTAGAAAAACAAAATTTTACTTTTTTGAAAATTTAATGCATATAAAATCAATTATGTTTAGACGGTAAGATGCCGGTCTTTTCACTTTTCAACTTTTTAAAATACTTTCTGTAATTGTAATTTGAAAGATTGAACAAATAAATGAATAATTTCTGTACTTAATTATATATACCTGAAAACCGGTATTTAGGTCTCCGTATCACGATACGTATCACGCAACAAAAAATCGCGATATACCGGTATACCGATAAAATCGCACATCCCTAAGAGATATATTAAATTCATGTGCACAGCTAGGTGACATGTGAATTGAAATGAAGGGTGGTAAACGTAAAGGGAAATCTATCATAGTAATTTTATTTATACTTGTAAGTTGATGACAAAATAAGCAGAGTAAAAGAAATGAATATAAGTAGAAGTATTTCAGTACACATACTGTGGAGTAGTCAGAAAGGCGTATTCCCCCATCTTGCCTCATGGCATATCCTCTGACAATGAGTGATCTGTTGATGGAGGATTTCATCTTCGATATCCATTTCTCAGGCATGGAGAGTTCATGCAGGTCCTGGAAGTTAGTTGTCTTTGCAAGAACATACGTAATTCCATATGACTTTCCATCTTGGGTCGACCTCTCCTCTGTTGGTTCAAGCACGAACACTTTCATGTTTGACCCCTGGAACTTCAAAATGAAAACACAGCTTATTAATTTATTAAGTCTGAAAAGTGAAAAGGTTAAGGGTATTTTATAAGACATTTTTCTAGATACAGGAATTACATGCAGTGAGAAATTTGTATTTATCCTGTAATTCCCAATTATTAGTTTGTAGATATATATACCACGCAAATGAAGTCATACTAATGAAAAATTTATACATGTAGTAAGGTCATAATTTACAAGTGGCCTGGTTTATTAAATGTATATTGTCTGAGGACGTTTCCATAATAATATGATATAATGATATTTTATTATATTTTGGTACTCTAGGGAAAAGATACATGTACTTCCATTTAAATGTCAATATAATATGGCTTAGATTTTCTCAAATGCAGATTTTTAAAGATTTGTTTAATATACTTCTTAGACTAAGTAAAACGTCTGCTCCCCCATTCTGGCTCCACCCTTCTCCCAGGAGGTAATGATTTGGATCAACTTAAAATTTTCATATTTCCATTGGAAATGAAGAAAACCATTACATGTAATACTTCCCGATTCGTGAGAAGAAGATTTTTTTTAAAAGACTTTTGTTAAATATACCTATTTAAAACTTTGATCATTCATTGTGGGCGGACTGTACGCTCTGGGGGTTATAATTTAAACAAATGGGATTCTAAATTTCCAGAGGATGATTACACATGAGAATCATCTTTCCTACATCAGTGGTTCTTGAGATGATTTGTAAATGCTGAGATTAATTTTTGATTAACTCCCCTTGGAAGAGAATGAAGTCCTTGATTTGGATGATCTTTATTCCTCTTCACCAAAAGATTATACAACAAGTTTAGTTGAATGAGATCAACCATTCTCAAGAAGAAGATCTATATTTGAAGAAGTTTTTAACAACAATGTGAAACAATCTGACAACAGACCACACACATATATTTTAATCATAAAAGCTTTGTTTTAAAGTGGATTAGATTTTCGTTTTTTAAAATATTTAGTAGTAATACAAAGGAAAGCTTGCAAATAATTGAATGCTAACCAAGGGTTTCTGATACACTACTCTCGTTATGAACGTTTGGCATATGGTGAAGTGAGAAGATGGGCTTGCCAAATTTTTGCACATGATCTTGAATCTATCAGGTATGCACAGATGTCGTCATAAACAGAAATAAAGAGGCATGTTTAAAAAAAAGTTAATCAAATTGAAAAGTTTTTTTTCAAGAATAATTAAGATGCAATAATTGAGTAAAGCTTATTTATTTTTTAAAGTAAAATGTAAACTTCATAAGAAATAACACCATATGCCAAGGGTTAATGAGGAAAGTACCACTTGGCTAGCGAAGGTGATAAATTAGTGGGTTTCTCCACACAGTAATCGAAAATTATAACCACCTCAAAATAGTGAATGAACAAATACCAGGTGATCATTGGATCATGAATTGTTCTTTTAAGTATTAAATCCCCGATATTGTACTTTTTTTAAAGATGAAACTTATTTTTAGTAGCTAATTAATTTGAGGGTTTAGCTCTTTATTTCTAATTATGTAATCATTGTCTTCTGATTTTGATAAATACAAAAAAAAATTGCAGTTGATATTTCACAGACAATATTATGCTGCAGTTTTTTTTTTATCAGATCAGTTCAAAGTTCACATGTGATGGATACATACAAGTGTCTGTCAAATGCTTTGTAAAGTTAAGTCACCAAAAATTGTAAAGGAAATCTGAAGTATAGATCATTAATTGATTTAAAACATTTAAAGAAATAATTTTTTTATTATTAAAAGATTATCAAGTTTATTCTATTATAATATTTGGATAAGTGTTTACGCAAATATCAATTTGAATGAGTATGTTAATGTAAGGTAAATTTTAAAGATAAAGGAGAAAGAAAGATTTAGAGATTTTTTTAATGATTTCTTGTTTAATGACAGAGTGAAAATATTATTAAGGGAACATCAAATACATATTAAGCTTGACCATGTTGACCACTTAGAGAAGTGGACAGGCTATCGCCTACATCCAGTGGATGTAGGCGATAGACTGTTCACTTCTCTAGAGAGAATAACCAAGCAGTGAGTGTTAAAAAAACTTATAATGCTGTCTACGATCCTACTAAATAGAGTACGCTAGTTCGATATAGTACTTTAGAGTACGCTGGTAATATTTTATAATTAAATGCAATTTAACCAATTTTTGTATGTTTTTCTACTGTAGTTGAACATATTGAATATATATTTAAAATAAAATTTGTATGTTTTCTTTGTTTTAGGAGTTATTTCAATTTTTGATTTCAGGTTACGGTTTATCGTTTGATCCTCATTTTATTTAACTTTTCACATGTTGAAATTTCTCATTGATGAATGTGCAAAATATTTACACATGCAACTACATGTAACTTAATATTTGATAAAATTTAGATTTAAGTTCTAGTAAGTAAGTCACAAAGAAAAATAGTAATCGAGATTGGAGTATTAGTAATCTTTAACAGTTAATGTGTTGAATTATGGATGTCATTTTCTTGTCAAAATATCGCCAAAAAACGGATATTTGAAGCAAATATTGCAATAAAAAATCATAATTATATTTGATCAAGTTGTTCATACAGAAATAAACAATTTAATTGCATTAAATATTACATAATTTTTTTAGCGTACTCTAAAGTACTCTATAGCGTTTTCTGTTTAGTAGTACCCTGCCGTCTAGAGAAGAAAATAGTAGCATCAGTCCTGTTATTTGGGTTTTCTTATAGAAATATGTTAGTGCCTTATTAATATATTCAGAAAGAAGTAACTTTCTGTATATAAATATGATGATACCGATATTAATTATGTTATTAAATATAGTCTAAGGCCCAGGTAAAGTACCCGCGAAAGGCCAATATTTATAAATCCCTTCGACACTATATTTATGTTAAAAAAACGGCATATTGTAAAAGGAAAATTATTACCATTGTCTTTGGTTTCTTTTGCGGTGGTCCGCCTTCTGCCATTCTGCTCTTTTTTCTTCTGAAGTCCGTCGATTTATCGAAGTAGATATTTGGTAAAGTGTAGTGACTGAAATTTCCGACAGATGGCGCGTTATGGAAAGAAGAAACTGAATTTGATGTTTTAAAATCCGCCACAAGAGATTGAGTCGTTCTTAAAATTTGCACACTCAATTTTAGATCCTTATTAATAATTTCTGTGCTTGTTGTGAAATTAAAATCGTATTTATTTATAGGAAATTGGTTAAATTTACGGTATAATTATATGAGTTGAGAAAAGTTCTTCTCCTTTAGTGGTTCGTGACCGTGATTTACATAAATGTTCCTTTTATGTCTTGTTTAGGACTTTTGAGTTTGAAGATTGTTCGATATCAAATGATTAACAGATAAATATAATATAAATTAATAACAGATCAAGCATTTCAATTTCTATATTGCTTCATTGAAAGGACCAATATTGGTTTGCGGCCGATTTTTGACGCTTGCGTTAATATATGTTTCTGGTTTATGTTTTACATGTACCAGTGTACACAGATCTTCGATTAAAATGCAGGGGTGGGTTAAGTGCCAACCATTTATGTAGAATTAGTTTATGTATAAGCTAAAAAAATTAAAAATGATCTTGAATCCTCTCCCCTATATACGCTGATCAATGTGAAGTCTTATGAAAAGTGATATAATTATATGAAGTACAGAAAGTCAAACACCCCACTCCTACCCCCACCGGAATAATTTTTCACGTATAGGAAAGCTGTTTACGTTCTTGTCAAGAAATTTCTGTGTTAGATTATTTTTTACTAGGATGAACCTTTCATGAAAAAATTCAAGGGTCTGCATGTGATATTTTACAAGTTTAATAAATATAAACCAATAAAAAAATTATCCGATTTCTCTAAGTGGTCAACATGGTCAAGCTTAATATGTATTTGATCTTCCCTTATTAATATTTTCACTCTGTCATTAAACAAGAAATCATTAAAAAAATCTCTAAATTTTTCTTTCTCCTTTATCTTTAAAATTTACCTTACATTAACATACTCATTCAAATTGATATTTGCGTAAACACTTATCCAAATATTAGAATAGAATAAACTTGATAATCTTTTAATAATAAAAGAAATTATTTCTTTAAATGTTTTAAATCAATTAATGATCTATACAATAATACTTCAGATTTCCTTTACAATTTTTAGTGACTTAACTTTACAAAGCATTTAAAAGACACTTGTATGTATCCATCACATGTGAACTTTGAACTGATCTGATAAAAAAAAAATGCAGCATACTATTGTCTGTGAAATATCAACTGCAATTTCTTTTGGTATTTATCAAAATCAGAAGACAATAATTACATAATTAGAAATAGAGAGCTAAACCCTCAAATTATTTAGCTACTAAAAATAAGTTTCATCTTTTAAAAAGAGTACAATATCGGGAATATAATACTTAAAAGAACAATTCATGATCCAATGATCACCTGATATTTGTTCATTCACTATTTTGAGGTGGTTATAATTATCATAGATTACTGTGTGGAGAAACCCACTAATTTATCATCTTCGCTAGCCAAGTGGTTCTCTCCTCATTAACTCTTGGCATATGGTGTTATTTCTTATGAAGTTTACATTTTACTTTAAAGAATAAATAAGCTTTATTCAATTATTGCATCTTTTTCAATCAATTTGATTAACTTTTTTTTAAACACGCCTCTTTATTTCTGTTTATGACGACATCTGTGCATACCTGATAGATTCCAGATTATGTGCAAAAATTTGGCAAGCCCATCTTCTCACTTCACCATATGCCACGTTCATAAGGAGAGTAGTGTATCAGAAACCCTTGGTTAGCATTCAATTATTTGCAAGCTTTCCTTTTTATTACTACTAAATATTTTAAAAAACGAAAATCTAATCCACTTTAAAACAAACCTTTTATGATTAAAATATATGTGTGTGGTCTGTTGTCACATTGTTTCACATTGTTGTTAAAAATTAACTTCTTCAAATATAGATCTTCTTCTTGAGATTGGTTGATCTCATTCAACTAAACTTGTTGTATAATCTTTTGGTGAAGAGGAATAAAGATCATCCAAATCAAGGACTTCATTCTCTTCCAAGGGGAGTTAATTAAAAATTAATCTCAACATTTACAAATCATCTCAAGAACCACTGATGTAGGAAAGATGATTCTCATGTGTAATCATTCTCTGGAAATTTAGTATCCCATTTGTTTAAATTATAACCCCCAGAGCGTACAGTCCGCCCACAATGAATGATAAAAGTTTTAAGTACCCCGGCAGGGACCAACCTAGACCAAAAATTTAGGGAGACTTCACTTCTCCCTCAGAGAAATTTAGGGAGAAGTTTTGAAATTTAGGGAGACTTCTTGGCGCGCGTCGCGCACATTAATCATTATTAAACTTTTTAAAATTTAAATTACTTCATTGTTTATATTAACTGATTTATAAATACATTTCAATAATTTTTCTGTATTAACATTTACTAAAAATAATTAAAAAGAGAAAAAATTCTTTACAAATATTTTTTTATATTTTTCCAATTACAAAGTATAAAATTATATAACCCAAAAAATTAGAAATATCATGATTGTATAAATTTCTTTTTGTTAAACTTGTTTATCTTTCTTTTCATTTCTTGCATAGTATGCACAATTAACTTTAAAATTCTCTCTTGTTATTTTAGATTTTCAGGCTCTTTGCATAGTCATAATATTTTTTAATTTTCACTCTGAAATTCATTTTCAATCTTCAATTCTTTTTCTTAAAAAGTTTTTATGCACTACTGCATGTAGTACTGCATGCCGATTGAACTACTTGACTGTGTGTATTAGACGTGTAATTTCTAAGACAGTTAATACCTCCACAGTATAACAGTAAAAACATGTCTGTATTCACAGCATGAATGAATTATTTGACAATAAAAAGATCTAAAATCATCTTCAACATCTTTGGCATGACATCGATATCTGTCCAGCTGTTTTGCGTCTTGTTGTGTACAACTTGTAACAATGGACTTTTACATACACGGAAGCGTAAAATCTAGAGGAGTTCCGACAGAGTATTCGATGACTTGGTCATTAGAAGCGAAACAGGTGCAAGTATCCTGCTGTTTCGCTTATTTCATCAGTAATAAAACCAGGTTTATTCAATACTGACGATTCTACCACGTTTCTTAATAGATTTTTTATGATTCTTAATAAAAGAATTGCAAATGTTAAGGCGACTTAAACTTCGCTTTCATGATAAATCACGGCGAAGTTTGGAGCTCAAAAGCGACTATTTCGCCTCAGTCGCCCCCTAGGTTGGTCCTTGCCCCGGTAGGTATATTTAACAAAAGTCTTTAAAAAAAATCTTCTTATCCAAATCGGGAAGTATTACATGTAATGGATTTCTTCATTTCCAATTGAAATATGAAAATTTTAAGTTGATCCAAATCATATCCTCCTGGGAGAAAGGTGAAGCCAGAATGGGGGAGCAGACATTTTACTTAGTCTAAGAAGTATATTAAACAAATCTTTGAAAATCTGCATTTGAGAAAATCTAAGCCGTATTATATTGACATTTAAATGGAAGTACATGTATCTTTTCCCTAGAGTACCAAAATATAATAAAATATCATTATATCATATTATTATGGATACGTCCTCAGACAATATACATTTAATAAACCAGGCGACTTGTAAGTTATGATCTACTACATGTATAAATTTTTCATTAGTATGACTTCATTTGCATGGTATATTTATATATATACAAACTAACAATTGGGAATTACAGGATAAATACAATTTTCTCACTGCATGCATGTAATTTCTGTATCTAGAAAAATATCTTATAAAAAACCTTAACCTTTTCACTTTTCAGACTTAATAAATTAATAAGCTGTGTTTTCATTTTGAAGTTCCAGGGGTCAAACATGAAAGTGTTCGTGCTTGAACCAACAGAGGAGAGGTCGACCAAGATGGAAAGTCATATGGAATAACATATGTTCTTGCAAAGACAACTAACTTCCAGGACCTGCATGAACTCTCCATGCCTGAGAAATGGATATAGAAGATGAAATCCTCCATCAACAAATCACTGATTGTCAGAGGATATGCCATGAGGCAAGATGGGGGAATACGCCTTTCCGACTACTCCACAGTATGTGTACTGAAATACTTCTACTTAAATTCATTTCTTTTACTCTGCTAATTTTGTCATCAACTTACACGTATAAATAAAATTACTATGATAAATTTCCCTTTACCACCCTTCATTTCAATTCACATGTCACCTAGCTGTGCACATGAATTTATATATCTCTATATTTTTTAAATATAATATATACATTAGAACATGACCTAATTACATTAACATGATTAATGACAAAAAACTCCCCTGAAAATTTAAGATTTGTTGGAAGCGAAATTAATAAACTAATCAATATTCTTTACAAAACATTCTATTTCCACTATTGAAGAGTTACAGTTCTTTGTCAAAATTTTTGTGAAAAAGTCGGAGAATGTACAAATCTCGCAGGATTTCTGGGACAAACCTAACATAAACATGTAAACAACTCGTAGATGAAAGAATGATAACAAAATGCATAATATGAAATACTTTATCGTTGTGGAGTTTATTTAAATCAAGAATAGAGATGACAAGGATATTAATATATATCTATTGGTGATCGTATCTTTATATCGTATTTAAATGGTAAATATAAAGTCAAAACACATACCTCGGAATATCGTAATTTTATTACTAGATTATAAAGCTAGGGTATTCGCTCTTTCTCATGTCTTTAAGTTCTTATACTCTTTAGATAGAATGAAAAAGCCAATAAACATTTCAAATTGAAATGATTCCGGCATGTCTTGTCATGTGTTTGTAATGCCATGCTGTCCCACTCAGACAACCAAACTGACTTTAATTTTGAAGAGTTAACTAATAGAAATATAGCGTATTACATTTTATTATTTTTCTGAAGAATTTGGAACTATATTTTTTTTAGATTTTCTGATTTTACCTCAAAGTCATACTTTATCCACAGATTTTTTTCTGTCTGCAGGCCCTATAATTAATGCATGAACTATCATGCTAGAATTGTATTCATATTAGCAGTATTGAAATCTGTTTGTCAATGGCTTGAAAACCCCAATAATATTTTTCTTCATGGTGCAGGTCTTTGACACTGCCACTGATCAAATCAGTGTGCAGACCAAACAGCAATTCACAAATCCTCCACTGGAAGATATTGCCACCATTAAAACCAAGCAGAAGGGCACAAGGGTTTCATTAAAAGGAACAGTGGACAGGGTATGCATTCCTTTAGAATAATGTTGATGTTTATAGTCAATGAAATTGAAAAATAAAACATGCAGTGTTACAATTTCTTATACTAAACTACATATCATTTACTTCAGATTTAATATTTGTATAAAATAATCATCCTCTAAACCTCTGGACTAATAAAATGTAAAACAAAACAAGAAGCTCATTTGAAAATTTATTACATGCACTGCCAAGAAATAAAATATGGTAAACTACTATATTCACCATCTTTGGTGCAAGTGTCCCTGAACACTAAAATTTATTGTCAACTATCAGACTCTTAAATATTAAACCTTTCTTTATCCAAACTGAGCATTCACCTAAGACCATATAAACTGGAATGCTCAAATTCATAATACCTTACCATGCTTACAGACACTGATATTTTGTATATAAACACTTGACCTGGTAAACTGTTTGGATTGATCATTAATTAATTGATCCTATAGCTAATTATAAATCAACATGACCAATTTCCCTATTGTTAATGCTTATGTATTACTTATCTTAGAACCTTCAAAATAGAGCAAACTGTGGTGTCATTCTTCACATTTCAAATAATAAATAATTCCGGACAAAGACCAATACAATAAACATTACTAATCGACCATGCAGACAATTCATGAAAAACATTTATTGATTATTTAAATAACCCTGCTCTGTTCCATATATGGTTTACAAAATCAAATATGGACAGGGTGGATAAAAAAAATATCTCATTATATGCATTAATGACAAACACAGGCACTAAAATTTTTATGCACCAATACATTTCAACTTGTATAATTATCCTTAAAAATGGGTATACATAAGATTTCCTCATTTTTCCCAATATTGTAGATTCAAGAATATTCAAGCAAAAGGATATGGGTATTTCAAAGCATGTAACTTAAAAAATAGTTTGATCATGAACAAAAATCCACATTTTTGTTTTTTTCCCCTAAATTTTATTCCTAATTCATTTCTTTTACAGATGACCAATGTCCTCATTGGTAACAATTCCAAAAGGAAAATTGTTACTATTACAGACCAAACAGGTTCAGTTGAACTAAAGCTGTGGGGAGGAAATGATCAACAAGATCACAGAAGAAGGAACCTGTGTAGAAGTGAAATGTGTAACTGTGGAACACTACAACACAAAGACCTCCCTGAACAGCAACATGTCGACACGAATTGTGGTAAATATTTTCATATGTATTTTATCTTTGATGATCTTTTGGAATAGTTTTTTTTCATTTGAGTTCAATTAAAATACCCCAAATCATAAAGTTAACATACATTGTACGTGTTGTAAAAAGTAATCTTTTTCTAAATAATACTCATTATCAAATAAGTCATAGAAAATAAATAAATAAGGATCCCCTTACAATGGAAACATTTATCTAACCTATTAAAATTAATTACTACTAGTAAAAATAAAAAACCTTTTCCAATTATACTTTCCCCTCAAGATAATCTGAAATTCAAAACCTGATACTAACTTGAAAATATTTCTTTTCAGCACAACCAAGAAGCTGACACCATAAATGGAACGATCGAAGGTGCCTGTTTTGAAGAGTAAGTATTTTTCATCATTCCACAATTGACAGCTGATTTGTCAGGTGATGCATCTTAAATCCTTAAACAATGTCAACTTAAAAGTAGGTCATTGTGACCCATTTTAAACTTTATGACTAGTCCTTCTTTAAAACATTTATTCTCATTATTTTAGACACTGAGAAATTTAGAATTATCAAATCTTGTATGTTGATGCATTTTAAGACCCATAAAACATATAATTTATAAAAAAGTAGATCACTGGGACCTCAGGGATTTTTTTACCCTTTGATTCCAGGGGCTACACCTAGCTGTCAAGATTGGGAAAAATAGCGATATTAGATTGAAATTGGGGAAAAAGAATCATACAAAAAAATGGAAAAAAAAAAACAAAAATCAACTACTTAAATTTTTTTCTTTTCTTTTATTGTATGAAACTGGCTTCTGTCAGCTTTACTGCTAATTATAAAAGCGGCTGTTGAAGTTCAGAAGCTTACAAATGGCAAAGCTGCAGAGTATGATAAAATTGTAAAATAAATGAACATATTCATTATATTTATACGTTGTCATCTTTTAATCGGTACTGATTGACCAGTTTATAAGAATAAAACTCAAGAACAATTCAACCCAGCCTGAAAAATGCCGTCCTCATCTGATGCAAACTGGAGACTACCATGATGTACATTAATTTATAAAATTACGATCCCGACTTTAATTTTTCAACGTCGATCCCGCTATAAAAACATCTATAGTATTCAGAATGACTTCGGAACATCTCAAATGGCTCGTACATTGCACATAGGGAACATAACACCCGTTTTTCATTATTTTATTTTAATAATTTGCAACTTAATAGTTTTGTCATTTTGGGAATTTTTAGGTATAATTTTGGGAAAAACATGCACTTTTCAGTATTGAGAAAAGGGGCCTATTTTCAGCCCCAGAGAGACCTTTCAAAAATCCCTGGACCTACTGTTCTGCTCACCTGAGCCTTCATTGAGCTTTTTTTATCAGAATTTGTGCATCGTCTGTTGCGTTGTCGTTGTAAACATTTTCCATTTTCATCTTCTTCTTTAGAACCACTTGGCCATTTCAACTAAACTTATCACAAAGATCAATAGATGAAGGGGATTCAAGTTTGTTCAAATGAAGGGCTACATCCTTACTCAAGGGGAGATAATTAAGAAATAGTAAATTATTGGTGTTTAAGCTCAAAAAATATTCTCCTCAAAAACCACTGAAACAGAAAACTTGAAACATATATAGAAGCATTCTCAGGTAGTGTATAGAGTTAACCATCCTTTATTCTCAACAACTTTATTTCCAAAATAAACTAGTTCGTGTCAATAAATTTTCATGATCAACCCGTTTCTTGAACTGCTTTTAAAGGATAAGATAGGGTAAGACCAGTATTTGGCCCCCCAAAAATGTGTTGTCATCCCTGCCACAAAATTAGTGATGGTTTTAAGATTTAGAATATACAGGGATCACAGTGAGATTAGAAAATAGTTCAATTTTCCAAATTTCTCATTTTTATGGAAATTTCCATTAATTTTACAGCACATCTTCATTCAGAAAACATAGAGCACACACTAGCATTTCTACCAAATTTATATATTTATACACTGATATCAGACACGTTATATGTTTAAAAATCCCAGAAAGGCAAGCTGTGCTCTATGTTTTCCTAAGAGAAATATATCCCAAATATGATGAAATTCCACCAGTGTGGACCATATCTTTCTTATGGATAAATTTGGTCAATTCTCCTTTCACGCAGAGATTGCTCATGACCCAAGGGTGTGTCATAACCTTGATCTTATGTCATCTGGGAAATTCAAGGTCACTGGAAGAAAAAAGTTTCATAATTCTTGTACAGTCCATATCTTTCTTATGGATATAAACTTGATAGGTTCTCATTAGATACGGTGATTGCCCATGACCCAAAGGTGTGTCTTGACGTTGACCCAAGGTCATTTGGGGAACTTCAACGTCACTGGAAGAAAATTTTCATAATTTCTGTCCGGTCCATATTTTTCTTATAGATAAACTACTTCTGAAAAACCCAATGGTGGGTATTTCATCCAGTTTTTACTGTTCTAGTTATATCAAATAAGGGGCCAGATTCGGCTGTTACCCTATCTAGTCTTTTAAAGACCCGTTTGCGGTAAAAAATATTCGCAATGATGAGGCTCTCATGAACCTCGCAAACATTCCTGGTACGCGAATAAAAGTTGGTTTACAGTATTCAAGTTTGATTAAGTTATGACCACCACGAGTATCAGACAAGACCATAATGGCCAATCAAAGTTTTACAAAGAAATTAAAAGGAAATATCTTTAAAAATTTTCTCCTCAAAAACCAATCATGACTGTGCCAAGAAAAATATCAGATTGAAATTTGTTCAAATCATAACCTCTAGGAGTATGACGAAGCCACAATGACACCTCAAATATTAATATAGAACTATATAGGGAAATTCTTTTAAATTTCCTTCTCAAGAAAAGTAAAGGTATATTATCATATTCCTTTAAAAACATCCATTCAAGTTTGGTCAAGTCATTTAGAGACATACATTCAGGATTGGTCAAGTCATGACCCCATTGCGTTGGGCAAGTCCACAATGACCAATCAAAGTTCTACTAGAGTCATTCAAAATACATGTATATGTACATAATGTTCCTCATTAAAAAATAATCTTTAAAAATTTTACGATCAACACATTCTGATATGTAAAAACATATTTAATCGATGTGCAAAGTTTCACTCCATTTCATGAAATAAACTCATAACAGTTTAAAAAGCAACATGTTTTATCGCCACAGAGTCTGGTTAAAAATATTGAAAAGTCAAAACAACATTAAGGATTAAAATTTTGTTCAGCCTTATGCTGCTTTTAGACCATTTATACACAACTTGAGGTGTCTTCTGCATTCATTAAAACATATCCATAACATTTGACAGCAAATCTGCTGAAATTAAGGTCATTGTATCGACCATCTTACAAAAGGTCACAGTGACCTACTTGTAATTTTTGTCCTAACCTTATTAAAATACTTTAAGTCCTAATTGGCTAGAATCATTAAACTTTTTCATTTGATGCACATGGGGTTTTAGGATACTTAAGGTTAGAACCTTTAAATAGAAGTGATAAATTGTAAAATTTATCAGAAGAGAGATTCAAGGCCCTTGGGCCTCTTGTTATATATCTACATATACATGTATTGCATATATTACTCTATTTTACTGATAATTTAACGCAATCGTGTGATGCCATCATCTGACTTTCCAGATCACCACACTGTGGTTTTCTGAATCCATATCACCACTCCCAAAAACTGATGACATTGTATACAAAAACATGAATAAATGTTAATGTTAAACAAAGTCATGTAAAAAGGCCCTTGTTATTATGCTTTGTTTTATGGATAAATATTATAGAATAGATCTCTCAATATCAGTTTGCTACATTCAGCTGTTATAAGGAGTATATAATAAATTATTAATTATAAAACAAATTTGATCCGATGAGTCATATCCCATCTTGTTTGACAGGCACAGATCATTAGATCAAAATCAATGCAAAAAGGCATCCCATTTGATCTGATGATCCACTCAAGTTAAAGTGATATGATCCTTCGGATACTGTTTAATGATATATATTTATCGTACATTTTATTCCACAATTTTGTATAAATTTGTTTCATTGACTAACTTTATAGGGAATCCATGTCTGTTGTCATCAATGACAACATATACCAGGTTGCACCTGCATTGATGGGTAGAATTTTCCCCTTATTTTCCTTTGAGGAAAATATCAGCATTTCAGCACAGTCAAGAGGGAAACAGATCATCAGCATGTAAGTATATCAGATTATGTCACTCTAAAAGAAATTCAAATAAAAATTCCCTATCCATTGGTTCATTAATTTATTACACTGTACAGCAAATTTCATATTGTACAAATCATGGGAACACATCAACATACCGTATAATGGATATTTTTTATGTGCTGCTAATATTTACCAATTTTTAGAGAGTTTTATAAATCCATAAAATTTTATATGTTTTTTGAATCAACTATAATTGCCATTTAACATAAGACCTTCAGGCTACAATTAGTGCTGTTGGTATATCTTTAAGCACTTTTGAATTGATAATTTATTAGAATAAAAAATTATTAATCTCATTTAATGCATATGGTATACAAATACATTTAATTAATTCATTAATTTTACAAGATGCATAATTTTGATAATGTTTTAATAAAAAAGTTCTTCAATTTATACCTGTTTTTCAAATGGATATACCCTTTCTACTGTTTTATTTGCATTCAATAAAACATAAATTTTAACACTCTTTCATAGTGTAAATTAAAACCTGTTAGTTTGAGTTGTATCCCTTTATATTTCCTTTTAAAATGAAGGTAAGCACCTGGTGCTCATCGATAAATCGCAAACTGTGTTATAACTGAAAGAAACAAGGAATTTAAGAAGATAACATGATATATAATGGTAATTTTATAAACAAAAATATCAGATTGATTTAATGAATTGACATTCGATATCACAGGAATAATTTCATTTTGATTTTTAGATAGGGTTTTCTTAATGCATTAAGACTTTCTATGTATATGTAAACGCATTCAAAATCCTAAAACATTGATCTGGAATTTCACCTTCAATGATTTATTTTTTTTACTGACATGCTCAGTTCATAAAAAATGAACAACAAAAATTTGATTCACCTTTTTGCAGTTGAATTTGGTAAAAATTTACAGCAATAGAATAACCGGTTATCAATATTAATATGAATTATTGATCTACTCCAATCTATTTACAGCAATAGAATAACCGGTTATCAATATTAATATGAATTATTGATCTACTCCAATCTATTTGGGTTAAAATATTATATCCATGAAACAAAATATATATGTAAACATGAATAATATTTAACACCAGAAAACAGCATAATAATACAATATGAATATGAATAATTTCTGTAAAATTTAAACCTTAACAACTAAAAATCAGCTTATTATTATGTTATTATTTGATAAAATCAAAGAATTCCTTTTTCAGCTTACAAAGACAAGATGGAAATCAAAATGAGAAGTAACTGATGGTGGATTTGAAATAGTGTGAGATGACAAGACAGCAAACTTAGATATGCTAGTCATTCCATTGATGATTGGCAACTGTTTTTCCGTAGTTCATATAGTTTAGATTTTCCATTTTATGTTACTTGATTATGTTCAAGAGTATTACTTTTTAATACTCATTTTTTCATGAACTGAGAGATTCACTTTTTGCATTATTTAAAATCCCTTGCTGTTCATTTTCAGCGAGCAGGGATTACAAAATCAACACTCTGCTTTTGCATTTTGTCATCCTGAAAGTACGTAACAAGATTCAGGAAAAATGAAAAGTAACTAATGGTGGTTTTGATAAAATGTGAAGACCCAATCAATAACTGACATTGCCACAATATTGGAAATATACAACTTCGTCATTTCTACCTGTTACAATTAAAAAATCTAATGATAAACAATGAATTGTGCAGATAAAATTTGAAATCAATTTCTGGGAAACATTGGATAGAAATTCAAGTTTGAAATTCATTTTCAATTCACCTGAGCTGTTCTTGAAAGCAAAGTATGAATGTTTGATCCAGAATACACATATTTCATGCCCAGATGTATATTTCTTGAAATTTATATTGATATGAGTTTATTAGCCTATAATATCATGTTAGGACACAAAAAAGTCATAGAACACATTTTTCTCTTGGAGACAGCCATTTTATTCTAGAAAGGGTGGGGGAGTATTCCAGTCGCATCATGCTTTGAAAATACCAATTACTTTTAAAGATGACAAGATCTATTTCAGTTTAGTCATTGATCAATGAAAAATGTTTGAAATCTTTCTTATATCTTTCTAAGATCATTAAGCCCCCTTTTCAACGCACACATAAATTATACCAAACAGTACTTAATTATTTGCCCATTCATGTGTCAATTTAAAACAGTGGGCAGGAATTCTGATTTAAATTACTGTTATTAAACTTTACCAAATTGAATTATTTGTCTTCTGGGTAAATAAGTCTTCCATTCTAGCAAAGCTAAGGTGGATTGAAAATGAATTTCGAACTCAAATTTCAATCCATATTTTCCCTGCATCCACGTTGAATTATACCCACCCACTTCATTGTTTATCATTGAATCTTTTAATTGTAACAGATAGAAATGATGTAAGTTGCATATTTCCCATCTTGCCAGTTAATGCCCCATAATCTTCCATGACAAATTGCCAATTTAGTATGCTAGTCATATCATTTATGATTGAAATCTGTTTTCTTGTAGAAAATATAGTATAGTTATTCCATTTTATGTTACTTGATCATATTCAAGTGTATTACTTTTTAATACTCACTTTTTCATGAACTGAGAGATTCATTTTTTGCATTATTCCAAAGCTTCTCTGCTCATTTTGTGTAAACAGAATTTACAAAATCAACCATTTACTATGGCGCTTTGTAATTATAAAGGTATAATACTTAACAAGAATCAAGAATAATAAGAAGTAACTAATTCGTTGTTTTGATCAGGTGTAATAGTTTTCAAGATTGCAAATTTAGTTATCCTAGTCATTCCATTGATGATTGACATCAGTTTTTTAGTGCTACATATAGTATGATTATTCCATTTTAATTACTTGATTATATTCAAATATTACCTTTTAATATTCACTATTTCATGAACTAAGAGATTCATTTTTTGCATTATTTTAAAGCTTCTCTGCTCATTTTGTGTAAACAGAATTTTCAAAAACACTTCGTTTTGGCGCTTTGTAATCATAAAAGTACTTAACAGAATCAAGAAAAATGAGAAGTAACTAATGGTGGTTTTGATTAAATGATATAGTTAACATCATTGCAAATTTAGTTATGCTAGTCATTCCATTGCTAGACATTCCATTGATGATAGACATCTGTTTTTTTAGTAGTACATATAGTTTAGATTTTCCATTTTATGTTACTTGATTATGTTCAAGAGTATTACTTTTTAATACTCACTTTTTCATGAACTGAGAGATTCATTTTTTGCACTATTTAAAGTTCCTGCTGTTCATTTTAACTAACAGGGATTTTGTAATCATAAAAGTACTTAAAAGAATCAAGAAAAATGAGAAGTTAGTAATGGTGGTTTTGAATTAGTGATAAAGTTACGTCATTGCAAATCTAGTTATGCTAGTCATTCCATTGATGATAGACATCTGTTTTTTTAGTAGTACATATAGTTTAGTTTTTCCATTTTATGTTACTTGATTATTCAAAAGTTTTACTTTTTAGTTAATTGTTTACTTTTTAATGTTCACTTTTTCATGAACTGAGAGATTCATTTTTTACATTATTTAAAGTTCCTGCTATTCATTTCGCTTTCCAGCTTTACTTATATATATATAAAACTTAAAATTTGAAATATTGCTCCATGCAAAACCGAATTAAATTGTGCATAATAGTAAGTCATATAGTTTTTCATAACATGTATATGGATAATGACATTGACTTACAGTATTATATTTAATACTTAAAATTATAAGACTTTTCTTAATTCTCACTACAAAAGTAAATATACTATGAATTAGTAAAAAAAATTTGTTGAGATTATTAAAATTGACCAGAATCTCTTGAATTTTATCTGTCTACCTAACAAATTGTATTGCTTCATTTCCAAATTATTAGGATTATATTGACATAAACAGTTTTTTTTATTCCTGAATTTCCTTTAAAATTGACTCAAAGTTTTCATTTTCCTAAAAATTAACTTCACCATAATTTCAAATTCATGGATACTCTTCAATACTTTTGTTACAATCAACTTCCTCTGTACAACCCTACAGTGATTAATTATTCCTATGTTAGTATATTGTCATCTTTTATAACTTATCTGTACTTTTTCTTATGTTGCCATCCCATTTTTTTATATAATATTCTTAAAACTTCATTGTACTGTGTAAACCAAGAAGAACTTCTTTTAAAATATCTTCTGTGAAATATTTCTGTTCCTTATGAATACAATTATATCACATATAATATAGAAATCCATTTATTATGTTAACCACCTACATAATAACAATAAATTCCCAACTCTCCAACAGTTCTGTTTTGTTGTTATTTTTCTTTCTGATTGAACATATAGCATTATATTTCATAAGTTCACCTAAATAATTCCCTACAAAATACAAAAAAAAATTCCATCATTAAAATTGAATGCCTTGCCATAAAGAGTTCAAAGCAATTAAATTTCTCAGTAATCAAAAAGCAGATCAATTCTCATCATTTAAGTAAAATATATGTTATTGAAAATGAGTATTCTAATTACTAAACATACACAAGTAGCACCAACTGTTTTATCCATGCAGGAACGTCCTGCAAAAATCCAGAAAAAGGACTGAGCACTCAAATTAGTGCAAAATAGGACCAAAAGTCTACTATTGATGCCTCTTTATAAATTAAGGTTTTGTAGTACATTACTGAAGGAAAGATGTTTATCTCAACCATCTACAACTATATATTATGATTTTTTATCTTGTATGCTACATATTAGGCGCAAAAGGGACCAGAACGCATAATCTTTGATGCTTTACATCTCAAAAGTGTGAAATATTTGATAAGTAATATTGAACAAAAGATGCTCAAAATATTGTTCTGAACGATATTAATACAACATTTCCCTTTTCGCTAAGTACTCCCATAAAGAAGTGAAATGGTTAAATCCTAACTAAATCAATTGCTAATAACTCAAAATCGAAAAAGAATCTTTGAACACACGTTGAACTGAGATCAGAAAAAAAACTGACCCCTCATATATAGGACCAAGAATTGGAATTTAAAGTTCACTAACTTTTCCTTGATAATATTATCATTGTAAAACATAAAAGAAAAACTCAATCAAAATCTCATCTCTCCTCATCAAGAATCGAACGGAAGACCCACTCGTTGTTCACAACGAGATCTCATGTAGTTCTATTGTTTCTTCTTCACTTTTATTATTCTTCGTTTTCTTTACAATTTTTGTGCAGAAGATTTACTGGGAGATGGCTCGACCGAT
>NW_026919099.1:0-15382 GCF_032062105.1 Saccostrea cuccullata | reverse complement strand
TAAACCAAGTATTATATTGGTGCGATAGATATTCCGTAAGTTGCACAAGAGCAACCTCTATTGACGATGTATTGTTGACGAAGCTCATTATTGGTCAATTTCCATGTTATGATTGAGTTCACTTGCCCTTTTTTTGATGCCGATATTGATCCCGACACTTAAATATGTAATCACGGAAGAACTTCATTGCACTAGGAGCAGTTAGAATTTAATTACAAACATTCAGTAAAAAAATAAAAACGAATGGTAAATCTAAAACTTTTTGTCTAAAAATGATTAAAACTGTCAATAATTATATCAGCTTGTGTTATTGTTCATTTATTGTCACAGACGAGATAGAGAAAGCTTGGTTACAGTAATTACGGCTAATTATGACACAGCCCTGCTATGTCCAAACCAATTGTAATAATTACCCTTTGGCTTGAATAATGCGTAAGCAGTACTCATGGTAGCATTTAACCTAGTTTAGGGGTGGATATAAGGTTTTAATTTGATACAAAAAATACTTGTGGAAAAAAAATGTGACAACTTGTTTGCGGAAATAAATCGTCGCGGATTAGTTGAGCGGTCAGTCGCGAATAAAAAATGACGCGTATAAAAACTGGTTTACAGTATGTAGATGTAGATGTTTATATAATGTTCATTGTATGGATTGCCTTGTTTGACAGGAGCTGAAGAGTCAGGCAGCCAAGATCCTGGGTTCTGTGGACTTCCTTGGGAATCCCCTGGGTCTGTTTAATGATGTCACAGAGGGAATTTCAGGTCTGATCAATGATGGCAATGTGAGGGGTCTCCTGACGAACGTCACACATGGAGTGTCCAACTCGGCTGCCAAGGTAATTAGCTTAGTTTGCAACTTGATAAGCAGTACATGCTACTGTTTATGTTCAAATTGTACAATATTTTTCATTAAATGTACATTATTCAAAGTGTTGAAACTCAAATTTAAAAAAGTGTCATAATATTTTTACATATAGACCGTGCATTTGTCATGTTACTTCCTAGTGGTTAATATTCTTTTGAATCAGCAATTTAGAATAGATTTTGAAAATGATTTCTTTAAAGTGTTTTATGCTGTTTGATGTTTATAGGTTGTAGGATCACTATCTGATGGACTTGGGACACTGAACATGGACAAAAATTACCAGGACAGACGGGAGCAGTTGAGCCGGTGCCCAGTCCAGCGGGGGGCATATACTGGCTGGAGTCAAAGGTTTTGGTAATGGACTGTTTGGTGCTGTGACCAGTATATTCACTCAGCCCTATGATGGCTTCAAGGAAGATGGTATTGAGGTAATTCATTGCAGGAAATTCAAAGGGTTCTGAAATTTTAAGTAATTGAAGACTAGTAGAAAAAGGGAAAAGTGTTTTTAAAAAAAATTATATTTGAATTTTTCAGCTGTAATTTGCTTTATGTGTTATCAGGGCCTTGTGACAGGGATAGGGAAGGGAGTGATTGGTACGGTGACTAAGCCTGTAGTCGGAGTACTCGACCTTGCCTCGGGTGCAGCTAACGCTATCAGGGACACCAGCAGTAGCAGCTCTCGGATCAGTCCCCCGACCCTCCGACTCCCACGGTGCTGTCATGGGGCAGGGATGCTGCTGCCTCCTTATTCTCAAAACGATGCCAAGTCACAGAAACTACTGCATGATCTCAACAAGAGGAACCTGGAGGAATTGTAATTATTAGATAAAAGAAAAATCATCTATCAATTAAATCAGACTTTCGCATGTATTAAGTCGTGAGTTTTGTGTGAAAATTTTTGCATATAAGAAAATTTGTAATCTTTTTCTTATATTTATGTATTTATTAATAAGTAATCTGTTTGTATGTAAGTATGTTATGGTAAGAAATGGTAAAAAATTGAAGACCACTGTGAAACAAAGTGGGTGTAAAATGTTAAAAGACTAGAAAGTAATTAAATCTTTAAATTGTTTATGTGGTGGTTGTAGTTTCATAGCTGTAGAACAGCTGAGGAGAGAAGACAGACTGATGTCTTCTGATCACCTCTAAACAGGCGTACTTCTTACTGGGGGGTGAGGCTGACTCTGGGAACATCATTCTCAAGGTCCCCCACAAAGAGCTGTTCCAGTGTCTGGTGGTGGAAATCAGTAAGTGATGGGGGGATTCCAGTCAAATGGTTTTAACATAATTACATGACTGTTGTGTCTTGAAAGTATATTTAGAGTTATTGTATCTTTCTTTGTTGATTTACAGAGGGCAGATATTACCTGAGCTTGTGAGGTCACAAACATCAGCTTCTGATCACAGAGGGTCCCCCAGATAAGATGTGACAAACAGACCATTGCTGAAAGGGTAAGTGATAAACAGACCGTGGCTTAGAGGGTAAGTGGGACAAACAGACCATGACTGAGAGGGTAAGTGTGTCAAACAGACTGTGGCTGAAAGGGTAAGTATGACAAACAGACTGTGGCTAAAAGGGTAAGTGTGGACAAACAGACCGTGACTGTAAGGGTAAGTGTGACAAACAGACCGTGACTGAAAAGAGTAAGTGTGTCAAACAGACCATGACTGAAAGGGTAAGTGTGTCAAACAGACTGTGACTGAATGGGTAAGTGTGACAAATAGACCATTGCTGAAAGGGTAAGAGTGACAAACAGAGCTTGGTTGAAAGGGTAAGTGTGACAAATAGACCATGACTGAAAGGGTTAGTCTAACAAACAGACCATGACTGAAATGGTAAATGTAACAAACAGCCTGTGGATGAAAGGGTAAATGTGACAGACAGACCGTGACTGAAAGGGCAAGTGTGACAATCAGACTGTGACTGAGAGAGTAAGTGTAACAAAAAAAAAAGATTTTGCTGAAAGGGAAAGTGTTACAATCAGACTGTGACTAGAGAGGTTTAGCCTGACTGACTGTGGCTTAAAGGGTAAGTGTGACTAACAGACCATGACTGAAAGGTTAAGCGTGACAGACTAGGGCTTAAAGGTTAAGTGTATTAGACTGTTACACTTGTACAGTGGCTAAAAGGGTAAATGTGCCTAACAGATACTATTCCCTTCCCAGGGATTTCTTTATTATGCACATATTTGTCTTATCATTTAATTATTACCTTTATTAGAGAATCATATTAAAATGTACATGTACCTGGATATTAATGTAAACACTGCAGATTTGCATGTCTGTATTCAGCCATATTTACTGGTAATGAAAATCTCTGTAAACCGTAGAGTTCTTGTAAACTGTGTAACTTTGACTGGGACATAAAAATACATCATGTCAAAAAGTTCATACATTGGCTGTGCATGTTAACACAATGAAGGCTGGAGCACTACCAGTATGCTTCACTGTTATCTATTTCTTGTCAGGTGAGTCAACAGATCAACTACGTCCGTAATTTGTATGAAGAACAACAACACACACTGACGTCTACAGAGGCTGAAGATACATAGTGGATAAATAGAGCCATCAGAAAGAAACATGTTGTATGTGATTTATAGAGCCATCAGGAACAAACGTGTCATATTGGATTTATTTCATCACATGTGAATTACTTCATAACTTGGTGATAGAAAGTTTGAAAATGATGCATAATGATTTTTTTTCCCATACACATTTCTAGGAATGTATTTTGATTATACATTCATTTATTGTATTTGTAACTTGATATTAAAGATATGATTGCAAGACTTAGTCTAAGAGATTGTTAGATAATTAAATAAATGCATTTATCTGTCAGGAAATGAAACATTCAACAGCTGGTAATGTTGTGCTTCAATTCTGATGATAAACAAGTGTCCTGAATGTATTAATTAATCAGATTTGATTATAAACACATGATAAGATTTGCATATGTATGATTGTAATTTTATTGAAACTCTTTCTTTTTAATATAGAAATGGATCTATATGGTCAGAATTTTTGTTTGTTATTTGCCATTTGTTGATTATTAAAGAATAAATTGTTCATGATATTTGTTTTTCATTAAGTTTCTAATTAAATGCAAGTCAGTATATATAATTTCTTTTTGAATGAATTTATGTGAAGTGGTTAATAAAAAAAATGTATTTAACTGTTCCAACCCAGGTTATACTGTATAACTTGGTAAGATATTAAATGCATTGATTTTCTTTATAATTTGATTTAAGTATATAAAAAAAGAAAGCTTCACCTGAAAAACTGCATTAAATTGTGCAAAATTCAAATTAACATCAAGCAAACGGATATGTTTTTGACAGTGATGTAGGTAACACAGATTATACAATATACACGTATATGAATTTTTCAGTCAATCAAAAAGTGCATAAAAGCCTTGAATTATTTAAGAATGCTCTCAAGCTGTTATTTAAAGGAGCCGACGGGGGTTTTATTGTGTAAAAACTACAATAGAGAAACTATTTTTATACTATATATAACTTACAGTCAATGAACAAATTCTATCGAAATGCAAATGAAATATTTCATTTTGTTGACTTGAATCCATCAAGAGTAGAAATGACAATGATATCAGTGTATGTTTCTATTTATCGTAAGTTACATCTAAATACAATACACATGCCTCAAAAATGTATTTTTTTTTATTAATGGATAATAAATTTGGGGATCTCGCTCTCTTTCATCTTAGTTCTATTCGTTAATTGTAATGACAAATACATTTAATTAACATTAAAATTGGATTGAGATTAGCATGTTTTGTATTATCCGCAAATGCATGCCGTGCCACTCAGACGACCAAACGGGCCTCTAATTATGAAGAGTTCATCAATGGAAGTAGAACATCCTGACTGGTAGCTTGAATTACTTGTCAACAATAATGTAATTTTATAATTATATGTACTTATTAATATTAAATAAAATTAATTCTCCATTTATAAAGAACTGGTCAATTATCTAGGTGTTTGAGAAATCCAAACCAATTTGAAATGTGGTATATGCTTGATTTGCATCATAATAAATAGTAATGGTAATGTCAACATGATAAATTTTATAAATATTGAACCATTTTCCAAAGTGCTGTTTCCTGTCATGAATTGATGTAAAATTGATGATGTTTGACATGTTGAATTTTTACTGGTCAGGTAGAAGAAAAGGTACTAAAGATGACCACTATATAAAGGCTTCAGAGTGGAAAAAAGTGGAGTCTGGAGAAAAAATGCCTTTCTTCTTCCACAACAAAGAGAAAAATTGTCATGAGGTGAAAATTGTGTGTTTATTACTTTCTTATAACGGGTGTATTTGTATTAACTTTTGATGTGTCATTTTTAAATCAAGGTCACCTTATTTTAAGCAAGTTCAAGGTCACATACAATTACAAAAATTAAATAGATAATTTCAAAATTGCAGTGGTCACATACAATTACATTATTTGACAATTAAATTAGCTTTTTTTACTTCTACGTTTTTCTAAAAGCTGATTTGTTCTTATTTTTCAGTTAACATACAGTTCTAAACATGACCCCTCCAGACAGAAGCCAGCACGACTTGTGTTTGATGTCAAACAGGAAGGAAAAGCTCGTAAACTGATAACGGTCAGATCAGCACTGATTGTCAGAAATGAACTTGACTCCAGCATTGACCTTAAAATGGCCACACACTCAGGCTTGGAAGGTAACTGTCTGTAAAAACTTAGTCATATCACATGTAAATAGTTTTTCCAGTCAAGTCCATTGTTTGATATAAACTGGTTTCCAAATAATTCCTTTTTTTAATTTTTTTTTCATTGATTTTCCTTTGTGGAAAATTTTATCCACAGTAAATTTTTTAATTTACCAAGGAGAGTATATCTTTATCATGGGAAAATGAAATTTTTGATATAACCTGATTTTCATATGATTGCTTTCCTTTGTTCTCCACAAGGGGTTTTACCATGGAGGTGATTAACCCTTATGGTTAAATTTGTGTGCGCCATGGTTAACATTTGCTGGTCGCGGCATAAGTCGTTTTTGAATATCGGAAATTCCCATTCCATGGTTAAATTTAAGAATTTAAAACTTGCATTTTCAGAGATTACACCTGCAATATACTATCTATAAGCCCTATTTAATTGTGTTTATACAACGTGGTGTGAAGCTCCCCAAAAAGACGCAGGTTGTATTCCTTGTAATACTTCAGTTACAAAAATGGCGGTATGTATCAGCTGTGAATGTAAACAACGCCGAATAAGAAGCGCATTTATTTTAAATTATCTTGTTAATTTGAAAAAGATATTGCTTTTGAGTGCTTTGAGTATGTTCGTTTTATTAATTTCAGAATTTATACCGGAGATGTATATATTATATATAAACTACTGATATACACGAGAACTGGCTCTGTGGATTTTCTGAAATAAACTGCGAATTTGAGTTCTTTGTTCTTGTTCTAGTATTTTCCTTTTACAATTATTCACACCATTGAAATAAATAAACATAAATAACTGAATATTTTCAAGAATTCAAAGACATATAGTAACGTACCTGTCTTACCTGAGCGTACCTGTATCACGTAGATATATGAGGAAGGGTAAATGTCGAAACTAAGTGTTTTTTTGACGTACCTGTCAGAGAATGAAATTTTAGAGCTTATGTGATAGAATGCACATGCGTGGCGTACCTGTAACTTAGATATATGTATAGGAAAAGGTGATGAAATGTCACATCAAAACTGTTTTTGATGAAAGAAATCTATTTGTTTTAAAAGAATGAAATTTTAGTGTAGTTTTGTGTAGAATCTGCATTACCTTTTCTTATGTAACTTACACAGAGTTTTTAGACATCTGTCATTTGTAAACTATAAAAATTATATAAGGATTATGGATGTATCTTAAGAAATAAAAATTCTACAGTAATTTAAAGACACTGATTTTAAAAAATAATTGTTTTATGCACACAAGTTATAACATTATACAAAGATTATAAAGCATGATAAGGGTTAATAAATGTATCGGTTTTTAATTTCGATGAACCACTTGCCGGTGTTGCCATTTTGTTATTCTAAAAATTGAGCAATTTTCTGTGAACATTCCTTAACGGTATATATGCTCATCTGAAGGACCAGTCTACATGTTCCACAGTGGGATGATTTTAATATTTATTTTTACTTGGCACACAATTAGACTACACTAAGATACATAGAATAGTGCATCAGTTTTTTATTTCGATGAACGGTGTTGCCATGGTTACTAAAAATAGAATTTTCTATGAAATTCCTTTAAAATGATACTACTTCTACAGTTTTGATCTAATTTCAATTTAACTTGGCACACAATTAGACTACACTAAGATACAAAGAATAGTGCATCAGTTTTTGATTTCGATGAACGGTGTTGCCATGGTTACTAAAAATAGAATTTTCTGTGAAATTCCTTTGAAACACTACTCCTTCTACATTTTTGGTCTGATTTCAATATAACTTGGCACACAAGTAGACTACACTAAGATACATAGAATAGTGCATCGGTTTTTGATTTCAATGAACAGTGTTGCCATGATTACTAAAAATAGAATTTTCTGTGAAATTCCTTTAAAATGCTACTCCTTCTACAGTTTTGGTCTGATTTCAGTATAACTTGGAACACAAGTAGACTACACTTAGATATAATAGAATAGTGCATCAGTTTTTGATTTCAATGAACGGTGTTGCCAAGGTTATTAAAAATAGAATTTTCTGTTAAATACCTTTAAAATGCCAAGTACAAACCAGTAGAGCTACAGTCTCGACAGAGACTTCTGGTTTAACGTCTGAAATCTTGATGATATTAGCCCAAAAATACTCTGTAAAAAATCAATATTCCTCTGTATTTAATTAATTTCCCCTGCTGTGTTTTTTAAGATTTGACTATTATCGTTTCGATAAAATGTGCATAGGACCTAAGTGTCAATCGCCGTCTTATTTTTAGAGTTACTTCCCGTTGTTATGAGACGTCGCGTGGCGCTATTTTCAGCACTGGGGCACGTGGAGAGGTAAACAGAACTTGGTGAAAAACTCATTATCTAGAAAAATAGAATGCTTAGAAAAAAAGGACACTTATCCAATTGTTCCTTTGTGTGTTTACTTAAAAAACATTCATCAGTTTTAGTCATATTTAAACAAAACATTTCATACAACAGGCTACAACAATTCTTACAATCATTAATTTCTGAATAATATTGCCCTGGTTAATGTATCAACAATTTTTTTTAATTCCTTCGGAAGATTACTACAGTTTTGGGAAAATTCTGGTACATTTGTGAGGTAAAATAATTCTGGATAAATCCTTTCAATATTTAATCTTATTTTTTTAAAACTTTAAACAGAGTTAGTTATTCCATTGTTTTGTGTTGCAATGGTAAAGTTTACAAATTGTTAAACCAGTCATTGATTAATGAAGATTAGGAAGTCTAATGCGCATTCGAGTTTTTGGTCACATTTTGTCTTTACGCAGCTTCCTCCATGGTTAAATTTTCAAATGTGGAGAACCCTGATCAGTACAGTAAAATAAGCTGAAAGTGAAATTCCAGGGATGTGCAATTTTAATTTACAAAATGTTTTAAAAGCATATTGTTAGCAGGAATTACATGTAATTACAAGCATTTCACTATAACCATGTTTTACTGTAGATTATTTTGTTTCATAATCATTTTCACCATTCACCACATAGTAAAATAAGTAGATATCTTCTCTAATTGGGAATCCAAAAAAGTATTCATGAAATGTTTACTATTGAAATCAATTACATGTAATAGTATTGTGCAATTTGTTCAGTATAATGATTATTGAAGGGTACACTATTCAGGATATTCAAACAAAGTGTTTTATGTCAGAATAAGAATCACTGTAGATACTGGTACACTGTCAGTGTGTTGGTTTTATATTGTCCTAATAGAGATTGTTCTCATCATCCACACACACACTAATGGGATACCCTACCCCTTGTTGTGGTGTGAGTAATAGAGACAAGAACTGGCCATCCTGATCAAGGAGGTGAACAGAGTTACTGAGAATATCACACACCAGGATGTATCCGAGGACATCAGTACAGATTCCATAGGGACGGAACTCTGACTTCTGACCTGTGTAGGAGAACCTGTGTTGTCCTGATTTATTCAGCACCACTACTGCCCTTTTATTATATTCTGATACACAGATATCTCCATTGATGTTTTCTGTGATGTAGTGTCAATTACTTACAGTTCCCATCCTTCGCTATCCCTCTGTATGTTCTCACTAGTTCTTTTCCTGTCTTGTTGTACCTGGTGACTTAGTACCCTCTTCATCTGTCCTCATCCCCACCAGTAAGTCCCCGTTGATGTGGGAGGAGTGTATGCTATTTTTAACGTGGTTCCCAAAAAAGCTCCAGTTTTAATGAATTCAGTGAATATTTAATTTTAGCTTTATTATCCTGTGTTCTCCTATTGATGACTTTCTTGTTTTGGTCTGTAAAGATCAGATCCCTGTCCTGTGTTACTGTGTGGTAATCAAAGTTTTACCACTATATTGGTTTTTATCTTCTGTATCACATTCCCCTGTAGATCTGTTTGGACAAGATTACCCACATTGTCACTGATCCAGAGTCTGTCTGATTGATCTAGTGATACATGGTATACACCATAAACACCTGGTACATTGAACTCCCTGACCTTGGTGACAGAGGCAGATAGAGACATTGTTTGTTTCTTGTCAGATTTCACTTGTTTATCTTGTTTTGTCTGTTCACTTGTAGAATTCATTGATGTAGCAGTAGGAGGAATTTCCATAGACTTTACTCTTCTTAGTTCTACCTTTCTGTCTGTTTGAATTATATTGCCTAATAATTTTGCAACATCATTTTTGTTGTATCCAACAGAAGAAAATTCTGTGTGATAGGTTTTGTGGTTTCTGGTATGGATTTTATTTTTAAGTTGTCTAGAAGTTGAGTTGTAAAGTTAGTGAGCTCAGTAGAGGACAGATAACTCTGGAACTCTTTAACAAGGTCACTGAGATAGGCAATATAATCATCAAACGTCTTCTCTTGGCTCTGTAATTTCTCCAGTAATGACTTCTCTATTTGGTTTAATTCTTCCATATTTTCTGAAAGCACTGTGTCCACCATGTTTTTGAGAGACTCGGCTTCAGCCTTCATGGATGTCCGTATGCTGTCCATGATCTGTTTAACTTCTGTGGCATCTAGAACTTCTCTCTGTAAATCCTGTGACGTAAAAACAAAGTAATTATGGATTTTAGAGAGTTCCTTTTGGCAAAGTTCAAATTTCTCTGTATAAATAGATTCTAAATCGATAAAGCAATGTCTCATGGTGCTCTTGCATTGTTGAACACTTTGAACATAAAGGAATATTGCAGTCTTTGCAGTAAATATTACTTCTTTGTTGGGGTGGATCTTGCATTTTTTCACAGGAAGTTGTCGTCTACGTTTCTGATAAAGGACCACTTCATGGTTTTTGTTTTCTGGAATCTTTAAATGTTGGTCTCTGCATGGTTTATACATTTGATGATGGCAGGAATTGAAATAAAATTCAACTTTCTCTCACAATCTTCAAAACCACATTCTAGAAAGTGTTGGGCAGTGCCTGGAATTTTAGGTTTGGAATGTGCCATCTGAAATTAACATTTAAAAGTTTGTTACATGCATATGGGTTCCGGAACTGCAGCAGTTAAATTACCTCTTCAATTTAATTGTTAAAGCTGAACTGCAATAATGTTGTCTGGCTCTAATTATAGAACCACTGCAAGATGACCCTCAAAAAGTCCAATGACTGTCTAAAACTACTCTATTGTATTAAACTTTAAGTTATGTAAGAGAAGTATGTCTTTTTTTATGAAATAAAATTCCTTTTTTGAGAAAAATTCATCTAAATTTCAGTCTGAGAATTGAACCCAGTAATTTTGCTTTTAATGCAAATGACCTCTAAATGTATATATCTGCTTTTTTGTTCACAAATCACTTTCTTTTGTAACAAACAAACTTTGGAATGTCAGAGTGAGATTTTAGTCGAGACTTTGACCGAGATCTGTAATTTACTTCCTGGTTGGAGATAAATATAGATTTAAATGTATCACCTGTACTTTTAAATTGACTAAATGAAGAACATTCCAGGACCTTTGATAAATGTAGTTTGTTACACATGGAAAAAATTTTAAACAAATTCTGAATTTCAAATTTGGTGAGATTAAAAAAACTATGTTGTGTACCTTTTATTGAATAACAGTGTATGTTTTCTGTTCTCCAAAATATCTCCATCTTCACTTATTTGGATCTTGTATGTGAATGGTGGGGTGGGGGTGGGTTGGCTAAAGCTAAATTTAAAAGAATAACATGATTAAACAGATTGTTATAAATGTGTATCTTTCTGCATACAGGTAAATTTAATATCATGGAAATCCCAGTCAATGGAGCCTTACCACTTCCACTTCCATATGTGTCTTCCATGCTCTATGTCAGGCCATCTGATTGGCCGGTGAAGTATTGCAATCGACCAATCAATGGAGGCATGTTCGTTTGGCAGGGGAAGTCAAGGAGAGAATAATGAAATGTATCTCTTCTGAAGGGAATGGAGTTTATAGGTAACACTAACTCCCATAAACCTTTATTTCTTTGTTGTATGCAGCAGAAAAAAGTCAATTTATTTGTTTTATCTACAATGGATATTAAAAAAAAATTAAGTTTTGAATTTATATATTGTATATTATTTTTTCATTAAATGAATATAAATCCAATTTCCAATTTATTTCTCTGCAAGCTTTGGTAAAACAAATTGAATTGCATAAATTATCACCAGTTTTGTTCGGTATATATATATATATATATATGTAATTGTCTGATAAACAATTAACTTAATATGAATTATTGCCAAAAATGGGAAAAGAGAGTATATTGGGTGATGGATGGTATTCTTAATTTTGAAAAAGAAAATAAGTTGTTTAGATTGAAACTTACTTTTCTTCTGGTAGAACTTGATTGTATGTGTTTGTATATTTTAGATTCTGTGTGTCGGTCAAGCGGGAGAACTACCCTGAGCAGTTACTGACAGAGGACTCGAGTTTGATTCTACCAGGACACACTGTATCCATCCGTCCAGCTGTGACTGAATTTGCAACCTGCTGCCCATAGAGCTGGAGGTACTACATCAAAGACACACAGATCTGTGGAACAGTGAAGACAGGAGAGAAGGCCTACCTACATGCTGTAAGTACAAGCAGGATTGAGGCTTTCATATAAAAATTGCCTACTTAAATGCTGTAAGTACAAGCAGGCTGGAGACCTTCATTAAAAGATCTTGTTTGATGTCATGCAATCCATGTACTAGTAAGTTTGTTCAAGGAAAAGGCCACAGTACACCTTTTTCCAAGTGGAGATAATTACAACTTTATGAAAATCTAATGCCATCTTTTAAAAATGTCAACATTATTCACTTGGCCAAGAAGATAAAAGTTGTATCAAAACATGGTCAGGTATCCTAAATTTAAGTTTGTTCACCCACACTATCTGTTACAGGCAGACCCCCAGCAGGCGATGGAGCTGGGACTGAATCTGGAGAACTTCCCAACCTGTAAAGAGTCTGGCTCCCCCCGTCACCACCGGCCCCCAGTACCACAAGGTTAAGATTCGTCTGTACGACACCAAGAAACGACTGCTGGAGTTACTCATCAAAATCATCTTCAGGAAGGGAGGATCAGTCTCGGTAGGTTCTAGTGAATTTCTTAATATGATGCTGAAAACATTGATTTCTTTATTTAGATTGAGTACAATATATTTGTAAATTGTTCAAAATTTTCTTGTACTTTACTATTTTTCTTCTTGAGAGATAAATAGAGTTCTAGTAAAAGGTTATTAAGTCAGACATGTTTGTGTTAGAAATAATAAACTTACAATATTACAGTCATGTGCAATGTAATTCAGGGATAATGTACATGTATGTGTCACTATGCCTTCTCATTAATTCTTTAACATAAAAAAACTAACCATATGATTATATTTTTTCTAGATCCATGTGACGGCCCCTTACTGGTTGGTCAACAAGTCGGGGCTCCCCCTGGTGTTCAGACAGTTCAGACCGGACTTCTCCCAGGAGGTCGCCTCGGGACAGTACGAAGAACATGAACTAGCCCGCTCTGTCACCCCGCTACTCTTCTGTTACGCCGAGAAGGACCTGCCCAACCTGTGAGCACATTGTCATTATCTAATAGCTTCTTTCAAAAGACTTAAGCTGAAAAAACCATGATTCAGTTCTTTGAACATCATTTAAAAATATGTAATAAATTTCTTAGCTTTGTGACATTAAATAAAAAAAAATTTCAAATACTTTTTTGAGTGTAGTATTATGGAAATGATTTCAGCTATGGTTGGTTTGTTTGCTCAATTAAACATCTCATTCTCAATTAAGTTATTGTAAATATAGACTGGTATGCTAAATTTGATAGGACGATGCCTCTAAGAATATATATTCAACTTCACCTTTAACCTATGTTTGTTTTCCTTTGACAGATGTACAATGAGAGTAGGAAAGTCAGTCCAGGGCCCAGACAGTGTCCCTGTGTGGTAATATTTTACTTTTGATGATCATTTATAGCTCATCGGAGTCAAAAGCATCCCTTATGTTGTGTAGATTCAAGTTCACTTAAATCATGACCAATGGAACTATTGTTTGTCCGCTATGACATGTTCAGAGAATGAGTCAAAATTTTTCAAAGGAGTAAGAGGACATTTAAACATATATAATGGAAAATAATTTTTCTCAACAAAAGCTGTTAGGACCTAATTGGTAATATTTTTTTGCATTGGAAAGGAGGAGAGAGGAAAAAAAAATTTTCATGATTGAAATTCTAATTGTGGACAGCTCTTGTGAACTTGAAAGCATACACATTTCCTTTTATCTGACCCAGGTGTAAGCGGTTCTCCTTGGAGAGTGGTACTGGCATGAGGAGACTGAATGTGGTTCCCAAGACTGGCAACCGCCCAGACTGGTTAGTACAACTACAAAGTCAAGCCAAGCTGTCCTTGGCCATTTGTATCCCTAAAACACAGTTAAGTCCAACAGAGGCTGGGAGGGGAGCAGTTCTGTCTCAGGTGGAGGGAGGAGCATGACTGTATGAGGAGGCCCCAGGGTGTACTGATAGTGTCCGATACCAAACCCACACTCTGTTTTATTTCATCTCCTGGCTCTGGATTGGCAATAAGGACCTGAGGGCTTAAATATATAGGGTCTTGTCATTTTGGTGTACTGTTTTCTAAGTGCTTACTGTAGATGTACTTTTTTCCACGGGGTCATTATTCCGCGGAATCTCAATTTCTGTTTAATCCGTGGGTATAAAATTACGCGGATTTTCTAGATTGTCACTATATGTGCCTTACATTTATATTAAGTACGCTTGGACAAATTTCCGCGGAAAAATTGTAAGCGCGTACATAGCGTAAATTAATACCACGCGGAAAAAAGTACTTCTACAGTATTTATTTAAATTTTGGATTAATTTTGAATGTTTTATTTATACTTTTGGAATGCTTATACTATATTTACCTTATCAAAAAGGTACAGTGAAACTCGTTTAGTACGAAACATGGATATAGCGAATTCACGGATATAGCAAAGATTTTCTGGGTCACCGGCAAAATTCTTAACAAATCTTTGTAAAATTATACAGTTATAACGAATTCTGATATAACGAATTTACGGATATAGCGAACTGATTTTGAGTCCCGTTGGGTTAAATATAATTAAATTTACATCTTTTATAACAAACTTTTAAAGATTATAAAATTTTTGATAATTTCACTAACTTTATTTCCAATTAGCATTTGTATATAAAATACCATTCATAATAAAACCATTGTTATCAAAGATATGTTTCTTAATATTTGCTTCTCTAACATATTTGGTAGTAAGACCTAAAGGAAATCATGCATATTGCAAATTTGCTATAATGGTTATACAAATTTGTTATACGGATATAATGAATTACGGATATAGCGAATTGAATTCACAGGTCCCCTAGGACTTCGCTACAACTGTGTTTTACTGTATTATCATAATAAATCTATAGTCATGTATCTATATAAATTTAGTTAAATTTATGAATTATACTCCACACACTATAAGATATTTATTTTTAAGCAGTCCATGTAATCTTCCTGTTATGTGCAGCTAATATTTTTTTTAATGATACAGTATATAACTTACATAATTACCTGTAAAAGAAATATTTTAAGAGCCTTGATAAACTGATAATATTATGAATAAAAAGAATTTTTGACTTTCAATAAATTTTTTTTAAAATTAATTTTTAGTTAAATTAGATATGAAATCTCTGTAGGCTTGTATTTGAATCATGTATTTATTTTTAGGGTGTACAACATTGGTATAGGGGTTCACCAAGGGAAGGGACTCTACGCTGACACAACATTGTTACCTTTGCCCCCTTGTATGAAATTGACAACCAATCCAGTCACAAATTAGCGATCGCTCAGAG